>NC_137621.1:5008755-5121255 GCF_963280865.1 Gymnoscopelus braueri | reverse complement strand
GATGCCAATATACTTTTATACTTTTATATAAGTATAATTTTGAACACAGGCCTTTTACCTGTAACAGAGTATTTTTGAGTGGTGCTAGCCACTCCAAGGACTGGCGCTGTCTGTGTGTCTGTCCATCCGTCCGTCCGTCCGTCCGTTTGCGGACGGCCTCAACATGTTTTTGCAACACACACACACACACACACACACACACACACACACACACACACACACACACACACACACACACACACACACACACACACACACACACACTTTTGAGTAAAAATACTTAACATGAGTAAAAATTCTTAAAATAAGTAAACATACTTAAATATGATTAAAACTTCTTAAAAGTTTATACACTGAGCAAAATTACTTAAAATGAGCTAAATTACTTAAAATGAGTATAAATACAGATGTTAAAGATGTTAAAATGAGTAAAAACACGTAAAAGTCAGTAAAAACATTTTAAAGTAGGGGAGGGCGGGGACAAACGGCGCACCCTTTTCTATTTCCCTACCTGCACAGAGATTAATTAATTTCATGTAACCATACTTTTTTGTGAACAAGAGACACGTGTCCTCTCCCATTACCCGCAGTCCGTTTTAATTTTAATGAAACGAGTCGAACGCAATCGGCAAGTAAAGTGACGTTGCGCTACATCCGCACACGGCCGCCAGTCGGGACGAACGGTGCATACATGGGGGGGCGGACGGCGATAAAATGTCCTATAACAAGCACATAAGTTACATTTCTGGCATCTAACGCTCATTGATGCTTCAGTAGAATCCTACGAGCAAATGGCCATGCTGATAGTCAAATAAATGTATCATGTTAATGTCGCCTCTGTCCATTCCTCAACTTTGGGTTACACATGCGCCGTTCGTCCCTCCCTGTCCGTAATGCGCCGAACGTCCCTCCCTGCCCTCCCGGGATGTTTTGCTAGCTAGCACAAAAGCTAATGAATATTTTTTCAATGGAACCTTCACTGAGAGTTATCCCACAGATTAGCCTAACAGACAAAATCCATTTACAATCGGCACCAAATAAACACAGCAGTACAAATGGAAAACACTCAAACAGTGTATTTTTTACTACAATGTGGAAAATTCACAAAAGCTGCTTCAACTCTGCCAATCTCGATCAGAACTGGGGAAAAAATTGTCTCTGATGTTTTCGCCGAAAGAGGAAGAGGGTGACGTCGCCGGGTGTGACGAATTTTAAGTGTAGCATGAAAAAAGGTCCGAATTACAACCATCCCTCCGCGCCGTTGGTCCCGGCTGTCCCCTACTTTAAATGAGTAAAAATACTTTAAAGTCATCAAAGTCTGTAAAAAGTAAGTCAAAGCACTTGAAAGTTACTACATTGAGTAAAAATACTTGCGCACGCACATTTCACACACACACACACACACACACACACACACACACACACACACACACACACACACACACACACACACACACACACACACACACACACACACACACACACACACACTAAAAAGACAGATCTACAATTTGAGTAAGCATACTTTGAGTACTTAAAAGTAACTTAAGTGACTTAAAATATTTAAAATATGTTTCTGCCAATATAAAGTTATTTTAAAGCAGTCTTAGGCTAATAATAGCTTAATGAAATGAGATCATGAAAGGCACCACTCTCTTCACACTGGGTGTGATTGTTTTGGTATATTGTGGTATTGCTACATATTGCACTCCACTACAGAGATGTAGTGGAGTGGAGGATCAAACTAAATCAATGGCGTTTTCTACACCAAACATTTACTCAAGTACAATTTTCTGGTATTTTTTTTTGTATTATTATTTGATACTTCTACTCCACCACATCTCAGAGGTAAATGTTGTAGTTTTGTAGTTTTTTGTCAATTATTTGAAAGCTTTAGTTTCTAGAAAATGTTTTGTGCAAGGGACCCCCCAAAAGATATGATTTGTGTCAAGATTTTTTTTTAACACTTTCAAGATTTTTCGAGAAATGTAAAGAAATAGCAGAAATACAAGCTCACAGCGCGGCACAAAGTGACACGCTGTGAGCTTGTACATCTGCTATTTTTGAGAACCACTGTTCTAAATCCTAATAGTTTTTGTTATAAATAAGAGTTTTTTTTTTTACATTATTGTTCAATGATAGTTGTCATACACCAGCAGTGATGAGTTTACTCAGATTTTCGACCTCTATATCCCCGATAATAATTAAAATATCAATAATAATACACACTTTAATATTTATTCAAAAAGTTTAGTATCTTCTCTCACCTGTTGTCTGTCCCTTCAGCTGGTTTACTTCACTTTGTAACTGATTCTTCTCCTGCATCACGGCGTCGTAATTGGTAGTTAGCTGGTTCTTCTCCCTCATCAACGTCTCGTAGTTGGTAGTCATCTGCTTCTTCTCAGTCTTCAGCTGGTCATTCTCCTGGGTCAGGGCGTCTTGGTTGGTCTTCAGCTGGTTCTTCTCAGTCTTCAGCTGGTTCTTCTCAGTCTTCAGCTGGTCATTCTCCTGGGTCAGGGCGTCTTGGTTGGTCTTCAGCTGGTTCTTCTCAGTCTTCAGCTGGTTCTTCTCAGTCTTCAGCTGGTCATTCTCCTGGGTCAGGGCGTCTTGGTTGGTCTTCAGCTGGTTCTTCTCAGTCTTCAGCTGGTCATTCTCCTGGGTCAGGGTGTCTTGGTTGGTCTTCAGCTGGTTCTTCTCAGTCTTCAGCTGGTTCTTCTCAGTCTTCAGCTGGTCATTCTCCTGGGTCAGGGCATCGCAGTTGGTCTTCGGTGGTTTATTATCCAGAGTGGTCAGGTTGGTGTCGGTATTCGGTTCGGCTGAGTGTCTATTGGCTGAATGATCTGCAGACAGAGGACCAAAAGCTGAAGATAAACACAGTTGTTACTGTAATAAGAGCCTGAATTAGACCTTTGACCTCCTGATACTCACAGTCAATGGTCTTGTCTACGGTTCTCACTGCCGTTAGGAGAAACAGCAGCGTAAGACAGACTGCACACGCTCTGACGATGGCTCTCTGGATAACTGCAGGATATTAGTACAATACACTTTATAACTTTAATATCAGCTTCTATGTTTCATTTATATTAGTACAATACACTTTATAACTTTAATATGATCAGCTTCTATGCTAAAAATAAGTCATATTAACACACTTTATCTAAAGTCTATAATTTAACATTTTTATTTATGAATGTTTTATATACATAATTACAATTATTTTGTATTTTTATTCGAATTATTTCATTTTTCAATTTTGTTTTTTCAAATGCATGTCTATTTTTTATTTAAATTTATTTTTACTTTGAAATTAAGTGACATTTAGTTAAATATGTTTATTTACTAACATAAAAGTATGTAATCCCAGACAAAAAATCTGCTTGCATTGAAAACACATTGTTACAATTGACCCCGGTCACTGTGTTACAATTGCCCCCGATGGGGTAACCATGATAAAATCCCATATTCTAGTTAGAAACACCTATACTAGCATAGGCTGCTGACTTTAATTTGTGACCAATAACATAGAGATACAATTCAACTAAGTTTAAATTAGCTGACATCTTCTCTTTAGACAGCAGAAGGAAACAGTGGCGTACCCACTCTAAGATCTCGCCTCCCCTAAAAAACCCAAATAACCCGAAAATGTGTCACACTCTAAGAAAAATCTGTAAACTGATGGGCAATGTGGTGTACATTTTTACTGTTTAAGTACTGTAATCGACCTTTACGTTACTTTTGCCGTAGAAAATTGCGTTGCCAGGTATGCTTATTATAAGTTTCCCCCAAGATTTTATTTGAAAATAGCAGATCTACAAGCTCACAACGCGTCGTGTCGCGGCACGTTGTGAGCTTGTAGATCTACTATTTTCTAATAGTTGATGTATAGGAATAAAGTGCTTATGTGGCCCACTTCACGTCTTTTGGGCTTTTTTTCCTAGACCTTGTGGCTTGTTTGTGTCCCTCACAGAATCTGGCAACACTGGTTGCGCATTGCATTGTGGGTGCTTTAGCCCGGTGAAAAAATCTCTGTGGCCGCCATTACTGAATGCGACCGGCCCGTGCGCTCAGTGTTTTCCCCCCTCAAACACTGCGCTCAATTCAGCTATAAAAGTATCATATCGACTAATATATATTCGACAGGCTTCGTTGACATTTGAAGGTGTGTATGTTATGTTGTGGTTATATTTGGATTAAAAGAAGTATTGTAAAAGGGCGCGGGCTAACGTTAGCTTCCCGTTAGCTTCCATTACCGCGGTGTTTTCCTCCTCAAACACTGCGGTAAATTCAGCTATAATACTATCATATCGACTAATATATATACGACAGGCTTCGTTGACATTTGAAGGTGTGTGTGTTATGTTGTGGTTACATTTGGATTAAAAGTAGTGTTATTAACTTCGCTTCACCCTGCTTTAAGCTTGTTTTCCTGTTGTGAATTTCTATAGTGATCCGGTCTAAAGCCCGCCTACTGTATCCGATCATTTGCGCACGCACACACAGATGTAAGAAACGTTTCCGTATCCGGTTTAGACCCAGACCGGATCAGCAACTTGCAAGCAACTTGAATCCCAGTCTAGGCTTGTTGTTAGCTGTGCGTTGTCTAAAGTATTACTTTTCTTTGCTGGCCAGTGTGGTTTGTAAAATGAGTTGCTAAACAATTAGTTTGTATTTGTCAGGTGAAGGATAGATGGATTAAGAGTCAAACATAATGGAATAAGGCTCTTATTAGAATCGGAATCAATAGGCAATGGAATCAGGCTCTTATTAGAATCAGTATCAGAATCAATAAGCAGGCTTATCAACATGTTGGCATGTCTGGTTTAACTGATTGAATCCCTGAAACACTGCAAACAAGCCATGCAGTACAGGCTTGATGCACATGTACTATTTTTTTTTTTGCTGCATGGTCACAGACATGTTTATTATTATTATTATTATCATTATCATTATCATTGTTCCTTCCACAATCCCTATGGCCACATTCAACCCATTAAGACAGGGTGAAAAAATAGCAGATCTACAAGCTCCTATGAGCTTGTAGATCTGCTATTTTTGTGTGAACATTTGTGCAAATCTTTGAAAATATATATATTTTTAAAGCGCACATTTGTAACTCAAATCTTTGTTGTTGGGGCTCCCTGGAACAACACATTTTGAGATGGGGGTCCGTGGCCAAATGCATATCTAAACATTTTTTTTCTAAATCCGAACAGTATGTTGCTATATCATTGGTGCTCCAACTTTTTTCCATGTCAAGGACCCCTAAAATGATATGTATTTGGCCGTGGCCCCCTTCTCAAAATATGTTGTTCCAGGGACCCCCAGAAGCACAGATTGGAGTTAAAATGTTCGCTTTAAAACACAAATGTTCACCTGGCACAGTAATCTGAGAGATGCCATTACAGAAATCTCAAAAACTTCCTCACACTTATGTGTTTTTGTTAACATTCAATAATTTACTATTGTTTTTTATTCCACGGGACATCTGGTGGGACTTTTGCTAACTTGCCCCAGTTAGCTTCAAAGTCCACAGTTTTACCCCAGTGACAAGTTAATAATAATGATGATAATATGTAACATGTCTGTGAATATGCATCAGGCAAGGCAACCATGTTTTCAAATCAACTGTCAAGCCTGGTTTGATCAGTAAGGACCTGAACCAGGGTGTTGGAGTGGAAGCCCATTAAATTGCCTTGGAGGGTGTCCCCAGGAGGAGCGCACTGCCCAGCAGAGAGAACGCGTGCCTAGAGGCGGACGGCTACCACAGACTGGGCCACCCCAGCCCATGAAGGGCTAGCGGTAACCACCATCACACTATACAGCCGGCAGGTTGAGTGCTCTCAGTCTGCAGGGGGACCTCATCTGTGGGAAGCCGTCAGGAGGATGGCCAGGTCACAGGTGTGGTTGGCAGTCCTCCTGATGTCTTCCCACAGATGACGTCCCCCTGCAGACGGAGAGCACTTACCCTGACAGCTGGCTACCGCTAGCCCTTCACAGGCTGGGGTGGCCCTGTCCACCCGCACCCCTGTCCATGGTAGCTGTCCTCCCTGTCCTCCCACTAGCCAGGCTGTGTTCTCTCTGCTGGGCAGTGCACTCCTCTCTTCAGCAGCACACTGCTGGGTCACTCCCTACACCGTACACACAGAACTGTTTCCCCCCCTTTTAAAGGCGCCTTAATGGTCACACAACACACAGTTAGGTCTTTGCAAAGGCTTCACCAAGCGTCCAAAACAGGTGGCTATTGAGGTTCTAGCCTATTCAAGCTTGCTTATTTGAAGGTACTGATTTAAGAGTATATGTAAATGAGGCAAGAGTTTTTCCCACACAACCGAAACGCGACTATCTGCTTCACTATATTGAGTTTAGTTTGCCTTTTGATTCTGTCTATCCTTCACCTGGCAAATTCAGTCTACTCAACATGTTGGCTTGTGACATTTGTGATCCCTCCACCAGATTCTATCCTGAGCTCTATGACCAAGCATAAGGACAGCAGTTGAAGAATTTGGACTTGACTCGAGTAACTCAGTTGTCACAGAGAAGGTCCAGGTTAAAGGCACGCCATATGGAAATGGTATGCTTGTCTTACTGAGATATACTAAAGGACAACTACAGTTAGGACAAATAGCGAGCATTATTATAAAAAATGAAATGACTGTCCTACTTTTGCTTCGGGGGAAAACTGCCAGCTGGGTTCCTGAGCTTGGAGTCAATGAAGTTGATGAAAATATGTCTATGTACAGCTGCCAAAATCTGGACAAACTTAATGATTATTATCCACTTTCTTCTTACCAGAGAGGTGCAAGGTTGCTCATTCCTCTTAAACATGCCAACATGGAGCTTGTGAAAGAGCTAGTTTAGAAAGCCATACCATCGCTCAGTAGTGAGAAGATGGATGCACTCATGGCTAGACTGGTGGAATTAGGAGTTCAATATGAAGATGACCTGATCCTTGTGGAGGCCCCGGACATCCAGGACACTCTGCCACTCATTCAGTGTAGAAGACTCGTTAAAGCTTTCCAAGGAGGTAAGTTTTTTTTACACCGACAAAATCAAATATCACTATGTATTTATGACTATGTTATGTTAACAGTTGGGTAAGTTCAGTTCATTCTTAAAAATCTGGAAAACACAGGTATATGATACCCAAATTCCTACTCAATAATCTCACATGATATATGAATATATTGCCCAACCCTGTATATTATACTGATCAAATACAAAATACGTGGAATCTGCTCTATGCTTAGTCAGTGATTTTCATCCCATACACATGATCATTTCTTTGAACACACTTTACTGTGACAAAACATTTAGCTGGTTTGCTCATTCATGTAAACAATGCTTTTGTTTTGGTCATTTCAGGCTCCGCAGGCTGGCACCAAAGACAAGATGGCGCGCGTGTGGTACCGCAACTTTGGACAGGTGCTCTTATCCAGAGCGACTTAAAAGTGTGAGATCAGAATAAGCAGAGTGAACATGAACTCTAGTCAATAAACAAGGTAAATATCACATACATGTTGTGCCTCTAAGAAACTAGGATAGATTGAACATTGAACTTAGCATCTGTCTAAACAATATTTGTCTTAATCTCTTCACCATGACAGAGCCACAGTCCTTAATCTCTCTCGCTCTCTCCCTCCCGCTGTGTTTTTCAGGCGAGGTGATCCCCGTGTTCGCCGAGTTCGACAACGCCACGTCTCGCTCGGTTGTGCCCAAGGCCTACATCGCCCAGACGCAGACCTTTATCGCCCGAGGGACCATGAAGCAGAAGCAGTCGGTGGTGGCCATGCTGAGCGGTGACGTGGTGGGAGGGCGTCGCAGGGAGACGTGCTACGGCCGCGCCATCAAGATCCCCCCCCAGTCGGACCCTCCATCCTGCAGTGCCGCATCATCAAAGTGGAGTACATGCTCAGGGTAAGGCGTCGTTCTCTCCAGTCTCATTGGCCATTTGAGCATTTATTTATTAAAACTTGACAGCTTCAAGGGTGTCACAGGTTTTTGAATCCATGATTCGATTTGACATTCTATTTTAAGGGCACAATTTGATTAATGTTCGATAAATCACACTGCCAAAATGAATTGCATCATTCTAATCCTGGTGGCTTTTGCAGGTTAGGAAACTCAGGCTGTTGCAAAGTACCTTCTGCCACATCAATGTTAATGTCATGGATTTGATAAGATTTTTTCTCATTTTGATCGATGATACATTTCTATTATTTCTGACACCCCTTGAGAGCACATGTTTTTTTAAAGTACCAGTTAATTTTGTTCCACGTCATCCTAAAAGTGCCCCCTCTCCTGCTTTCCTCAGGTTTGTGTTGATGTTCCCGGGACGTCCAAGCTGTGTCTGGAGCTGCCGCTGGTCATAGGCACCATCCCTCTGCACCCGTTTGGAAGCCGTACCCCCAGCGTCAGCAGCCAGTACAGCTGCAACCTGGAGTGACTTCGCCTCGCCATCCCAGAGCAGCCTGAGCGTAAGTACAATGTCTTGACTCTTCGCTGTCGGGCAGAAACCTCTTTATCTCCATATTCTGAGGTTTTGTGTTTTTTCATAAATGAATGCCCTACTTGATCATACTACAGCATCACACCAAAGTATCAAAAATAGCAGACCTGAAAGCTAAAAGTTAAGACACCTAGTGTCACACAGGGCTTGGAGTTCGGGACATGCTGTGTTCAGATTCCGGACAGAATCCCAGAATCTCGCCTTTTTTTTTTGTTTTCCCTTCCCTCAGCTCCTCCTGACTACAGCTCCGTGGTGACGGCGGAGGAGGCGGAGCAGCGCACCTCCTCGCCCCGTCCCACCCCGACGGAGGACCTGAGTGGGATCCTGCAAAGGCCGCTCATGGCTTTCGTCCAGGAGTTCCGCTTCCTGCCTCCTCCAGTCTACAGCGAGGTGAGTAGCGTCTCCTCGCGCAGCACAAACCTTGCCGCTCATCCGTTAACCAGTTAGCTTTAGTTTTGGGTTAGTTGTTGTTATACTGACATGTACATCACAGAGAAAAAAAAGAGTCTCTCGCTCTCTCCCTCCCGCTGTGTTTTTCAGGCGAGGTGATCCCCGTGTTCGCCGAGTTCGACAACGCCACGTCTCGCTCGGTTGTGCCCAAGGCCTACATCGCCCAGACGCAGACCTTTATCGCCCGAGGGACCATGAAGCAGAAGCGGTCGGTGGTGGCCACGCTGAGCGGTGACGTGGTGGGAGGGCGTCGCAGGGAGACGTGCTACGGCCGCGCCATCAAGATCCCCCCCAGTCGGACCCTCCATCCTGCAGTGCCGCATCATCAAAGTGGAGTACATGCTCAGGGTAAGGCGTCGTTCTCTCCAGTCTCATTGGCCATTTGAGCATTTATTTATTAAAACTTGACAGCTTCAAGGGTGTCACAGGTTTTTGAATCCATGATTCGATTTGACATTCTATTTTAAGGGCACAATTTGATTAATGTTCGATAAATCACACTGCCAAAATGAATTGCATCATTCTAATCCTGGTGGCTTTTGCAGGTTAGGAAACTCAGGCTGTTGCAAAGTACCTTCTGCCACATCAATGTTAATGTCATGGATTTGATAAGATTTTTTCTCATTTTGATCGATGATACATTTCTATTATTTCTGACACCCCTTGAGAGCACATGTTTTTTTAAAGTACCAGTTAATTTTGTTCCACGTCATCCTAAAAGTGCCCCCTCTCCTGCTTTCCTCAGGTTTGTGTTGATGTTCCCGGGACGTCCAAGCTGTGTCTGGAGCTGCCGCTGGTCATAGGCACCATCCCTCTGCACCCGTTTGGAAGCCGTACCCCCAGCGTCAGCAGCCAGTACAGCTGCAACCTGGATTGGCTTCGCCTCGCCATCCCAGAGCAGCCTGAGCGTAAGTACAATGTCTTGACTCTTCGCTGTCGGGCAGAAACCTCTTTATCTCCATATTCTGAGGTTTTGTGTTTTTTCATAAATTAATGCCCTACTTGATCATACTACAGCATCACACCAAAAGTATCAAAAATAGCAGACCTGCAAGCTAAAAGTTAAGACACCTAGTGTCACACAGGGCTTGGAGTTCGGGACATGCTGTGTTCAGATTCCGGACAGAATCCCAGAATCTCGCCTTTTTTTTGTTTTCCCTTCCCTCAGCTCCTCCTGACTACAGCTCCGTGGTGACGGCGGAGGAGGCGGAGCAGCGCACCTCCTCGCCCCGTCCCACCCCGACGGAGGACCTGAGTGGGATCCTGCAAAGGCCGCTCATGGCTTTCGTCCAGGAGTTCCGCTTCCTGCCTCCTCCAGTCTACAGCGATGTGAGTAGCGTCTCCTCGCGCAGAACAAACCTTGCCGCTCATCCGTTAACCAGTTAGCTTTAGTTTTGGGTTAGTTGTTATACTGACATGTACATCACAGAGAAAAAAAAGAGTCTAGAATAACTGAAAGTGAAATAAAGAGAGCTCAGGAGGAGAAATTGAGGGGTTGAAAGAGATAAGAGACTAAATGAAACCAAAACTTGGGGAGGCTGAATATATTCCAGCTTGAATAGCCAGGTGATCAGAGATCTCTTGCCTACTGCCTACGATCATACCAGGCAATGATCTCAAGATAATTATCTATATTCAGTGGTGGACAAAGTACCACAGTACTCAGTACTTGAGTCTAAGTGTAGATACTCCTAATCAAAAAATCATAGTTGACCCACTTTGTGCTGCTGATAATCTCTAAACTTGGTAAACCATCACTCCTGGAAACGAAGATAAAAGGAAATCATTAAAATCCTTGATTTATTTTCCCGACCAGGAGAGAATCACTCATATAATTAATAATACACTTCTGTCCCCTGATAGAACAAGGTCTTGTGAGGACAGACTCCCCCCCCCCCCCCCCCCCCGAAAGGATTCCGATTCTAACAATAATCGATTATGTTTGTGTAAATAATATTTTTTCATAACTACTATTAACATTATTGTCTATGCTTAGCCGCTACCTCTGATACAGAAACTGGCAGATAGTCTATTTGCCTGCCTGACTGTGTGTTTGTGTACATTGGAAACATAAAATCATCACATTCATATATGTATCTTTGTCGTTTTATTTCCCCAAAACAGGACTCCGCGGATGCTGAACTCGGCCTCCCCTGTACCCCATGCATCCGAATCAGAGGTTTGTAGATAAATCTATTTGTTCTTAGGTTTACTGATGCGACATTTGTTGCGATGAAAAGGTATGGAGTTGGTTGATTTTGTTTTGTAAATGGTGCTCAGAATGTTGATTAGGGCCAAACTCTTTAAATGGTAAGTACACTTGTATGTAAAGTCTGACAAACTAAATGCAGAATACCCTTTCAAAGTATTTCTTGCTTGTTCTTACCATAACCTGTGTATGAACTGAGTATGGAAGATTTGGCATGTGTGTACATTATTGTTTCTTTAATTACTAATACATATTGTTTTTGTGATCTATGTTTAAGGTGACCATCTATTCGAGATTGCTGTCGATCAGGAAGTTGTGAATGACCACATCACCTCCCCCATTGTGGCCCTGAGCTATGCTTTCAGCTTGTTTTATGTCTGCAACATTGAATATCCAAAGGAGATGTCTCTTACCCTGGAATTCATGCAAAGGTATGTTTTGATCCCATTGACACTCTAAAATCGAGCATACGCATCGCCCAAACATCGTGTAACCGCGGCATACGCATCGCCCAAACATCGTGTAACCGCGGCATACGCATCGCCCAAACATCGTGTAACCGCGGCATACGCATCGCCCAAACATCGTGTAACCGCGGCATACGCATCGCCCAAACATCGTGTAACCGCGGCATACGCATCGCCCAAACATCGTGTAACCGCGGCATACGCATCGCCCAAACATCGTGTAACCGCGGCATACGCATCGCCCAAACATCGTGTAACCGTGGCATACGCATCGCCCAAACATCGTGTAACCGTGGCATACGCATCGCCCAAACATCGTGTAACCGCGGCATACGCATCGCCCAAACATCGTGTAACCGTGGCATACGCATCGCCCAAACATCGTGTAACCGTGGCATACGCATCGCCCAAACATCGTGTAACCGTGGCATACGCATCGCCCAAACATCGTGTAACCGCGGCATACGCATCGCCCAAACATCGTGTAACCGCGGCATACGCATCGCCCAAACATCGTGTAACCGCGGCATACGCATCGCCCAAACATCGTGTAACCGCGGCATACGCATCGCCCAAACATCGTGTAACCGCGGCATACGCATCGCCCAAACATCGTGTAACCGTGGCATACGCATCGCCCAAACATCGTGTAACCGCGGCATACGCATCGCCCAAACATCGTGTAACCGCGGCATACGCATCGCCCAAACATCGTGTAACCGCGGCATACGCATCGCCCAAACATCGTGTAACCGCGGCATACGCATCGCCCAAACATCGTGTAACCGCGGCATACGCATCGCCCAAACATCGTGTAACCGCGGCATACGCATCGCCCAAACATCGTGTAACCGCGGCATACGCATCGCCCAAACATCGTGTAACCGCGGCATACGCATCGCCCAAACATCGTGTAACCGCGGCATACGCATCGCCCAAACATCGTGTAACCGCGGCATACGCATCGCCCAAACATCGTGTAACCGCGGCATACGCATCGCCCAAACATCGTGTAACCGCGGCATACGCATCGCCCAAACATCGTGTAACCGCGGCATACGCATCGCCCAAACATCGTGTAACCGCGGCATACGCATCGCCCAAACATCGTGTAACCGCGGCATACGCATCGCCCAAACATCGTGTAACCGCGGCATACGCATCGCCCAAACATCGTGTAACCGCGGCATACGCATCGCCCAAACATCGTGTAACCGCGGCATACGCATCGCCCAAACATCGTGTAACCGCGGCATACGCATCGCCCAAACATCGTGTAACCGCGGCATACGCATCGCCCAAACATCGTGTAACCGCGGCATACGCATCGCCCAAACATCGTGTAACCGCGGCATACGCATCGCCCAAACATCGTGTAACCGCGGCATACGCATCGCCCAAACATCGTGTAACCGCGGCATACGCATCGCCCAAACATCGTGTAACCGCGGCATACGCATCGCCCAAACATCGTGTAACCGCGGCATACGCATCGCCCAAACATCGTGTAACCGCGGCATACGCATCGCCCAAACGTCGTGTAACCGCGGCATACGCATCGCCCAAACGTCGTGTAACCGCGGCATACGCATCGCCCAAACGTCGTGTAACCGCGGCATACGCATCGCCCAAACGTCGTGTAACCGCGGCATACGCATCGCCCAAACATCGTGTAACCGCGGCATACGCATCGCCCAAACATCGTGTAACCGCGGCATACGCATCGCCCAAACATCGTGTAACCGCGGCATACGCATCGCCCAAACATCGTGTAACCGCGGCATACGCATCGCCCAAACATCGTGTAACCGCGGCATACGCATCGCCCAAACATCGTGTAACCGCGGCATACGCATCGCCCAAACATCGTGTAACCGCGGCATACGCATCGCCCAACCGCGGCATACGCATCGCCCAAACATCGTGTAACCGCGGCATACGCATCGCCCAAACATCGTGTAACCGCGGCATACGCATCGCCCAAACATTGTGTAACCGCGGCATACGCATCGCCCAAACATCGTGTAACCGTGGCATACGCATCGCCCAAACATCGTGTAACCGTGGCATACGCATCGCCCAAACATCGTGTAACCGTGGCATACGCATCGCCCAAACATCGTGTAACCGTGGCATACGCATCGCCCAAACATCGTGTAACCGTGGCATACGCATCGCCCAAACATCGTGTAACCGTGGCATACGCATCGCCCAAACATCGTGTAACCGTGGCATACGCATCGCCCAAACATCGTGTAACCGTGGCATACGCATCGCCCAAACATCGTGTAACCGTGGCATACGCATCGCCCAAACATCGTGTAACCGTGGCATACGCATCGCCCAAACATCGTGTAACCGTGGCATACGCATCGCCCAAACATCGTGTAACCGTGGCATACGCATCGCCCAAACATCGTGTAACCGTGGCATACGCATCGCCCAAACATCGTGTAACCGTGGCATACGCATCGCCCAAACATCGTGTAACCGTGGCATACGCATCGCCCAAACATCGTGTAACCGTGGCATACGCATCGCCTAAACATCGTGTAACCGTGGCATACGCATCGCCTAAACATCGTGTAACCGTGGCATACGCATCGCCTAAACATCGTGTGTTAATGGGTTAAGAGATTTGAGGACATTTTTATTTTTTTACAAAGACAGATGGTCAACTAGAATGCAACTAGAGTTGCTCAGCTTACAGGAGCAAAGTGTTAGTGTAGTACTGTAGTAGTTTGCAACATTAGCTGTAGATGGACTCACACACATGGGCATCGTGGAGAAAACAAATGTGTGCTATTTTAGACGGCTCCACTCCTGTAGAGCCACACTACAAGTAGTATCTCAACTTTGTTTGCATATTACTCTTTAGTTCAGTTTCATTCATTTAGTTGCATGTGTAGCTAAACATATTTCTGTTTCCTTAGAGTTTTCTTTGGAATCAATCCTGACCGAGGGTCCAAGGCCGAGATGAAGGGGAAGAAACGGCACCACATTCCTCCAAAACTGTCAAAGCTCGTGACTGAGCTGAAGGAAACTGGCACATGTGAGCTTTCCTCAAAGCTCAAAACAGAACTTTTTGGACTGAACGTACACACACACACACACTCTTTAAAAAAAGTTTACTTTTTATTTATTTGTCACTGCATTGTTCTCCTACAGGTTGGGACAGCGCCTTTCAGTGGGGAATGTTGAGTGGGAGGTGTAGGACGGAGTTTCTACATCCTCCTGGAAGGGGCTCCTCATTCCTCACTGACAGGTGAGCTAGTAGGGTGCAAACAGTGGGAGGAATTTATTATTGTTATTAATTTGGTTGAGAAAACGGTTGAGGCGCACATGTACACACACTAAGGTCATGGTGTTAACAAAATGGATTTTGCTGCTATTATTTTACATGGTTGAATGTATGGTCAGTTTAATGTTTTATTTTATGGAAATGTCTTTTAAATAAATGTCATTTGTATGGCACTCAGGTATGTTCTCCTACAGGTTGGGGCAGCGCCTGTCAGCGGGGAATGTTGAGTGGGAGGTGTAGGACGGAGTCGCTACATCCTCCTGGAGGGGGCTCCTCATTCCTCACTGACAGGTGAGCCAGTCGGGTGTAGGCTAACGGATATTCGATATTCGAATATGAAAATTAATATTCAAATTTAAAAAATAATTCGTTTTTATTTATTTTTTTGACAGGGACAATACAAAAAACAATGTATGAAGTTATAAAAACAAACAAAAGATATATTTTATTCATCCGAGCACTCGATACATTGTTTTTTGTACAGTTTCTGTCAACAAAATTAGATAATTGAAAAACTTTTTTTATAATAATTAAAAAGGAGGAAAGTTGACAGCCCTAGTAGGGTGCAACAGCAGTGGGAGAAAGGTATTTTTTTTTTCATTTCATCATTGAATGCACTGTACATTAGCAAATGAATATAAAAAAAATAAAGTGAATGCACTTTTATGGAAAAAAAGTTTTTTTTATTTCATCATTGAATGCACTTGTATGGAAAAAATAAATACATTTTGAGCAATTTCTATATGTTGTGCTTTATTCAGATTGAGTAATGATTATGTATTTAGGATATTAGGATTTTTTTTTGTAAAAATAAATAAATAAAAAGGATATTAGGATTGACGGAAGTATCTGTAAATAGTACGGAATTATCCGTATTAGGATTAACAGAAGTGTCCGTAAATGGTACTGACAAAGTCTTGTAAATCTACAGAAATATCCGTTATAGGGTTGACAGAAGTGTCCGTATATGGTACAGACAAAGTCTTGTAAATCTACAGAAATATCCGTTATAGGGTTGACAGAAGTGTCCGTATATGGTACAGACAAAGTCTTGTAAATCTACAGAAATATCCGTTATATGGTTGACAGAAGTGTCCGTATATGGTACAGACAAAGTCTTGTAAATCTACAGAAATATCCGTTATAAGGTTGATGGAAGTGTCCGTATATGGTACAGACAAAGTCTTGTAAATCTACAGAAATATCCGTTATATGGTTGACAGAAGTGTCCGTATATGGTACAGACAAAGTCTTGTAAATCTACAGAAATATCCGTTATAAGGTTGATGGAAGTGTCTGTAGTATAACGGACAATGTCCTGGCAGCAAATTACCAGCACTTTGTCCGTTTTTCGACGATTTTTTTTTTTACAGTGCAGTGTTTGCTTAATGTCCTCAAAGTCACGCATCCAACAAGCTTTGAACTTCCGTTCCAGAGATAATGGCCAAAACATCTTGAAAACGGCCATTTACGATTGAGTTGAAATCTCGCCTGCCCTAAATGTAACTCCTGGGAACGCCACTGGAAGGAGAATACCGTACACTCAAAAATGTACGTTTACACCTCAAAATCTGTTTTTTGTTGAAGACTTCTGCTGAGATTAAATGATAATTTTATCCTTCCATAGGCATGAGAGGACCCTACTGAGCATGTGCACAAGAAGTCTCACCCCTCTAGCTTATTTCTAATTAGAATTATTGAGTGTGTTACTTTTGCCCCCTGTTACTTTTGTCCCCAATCTCCCCTACAATACACTTTATAAGTTTAATATGATCAGCTTCCATGTTTCATTTATATTAGTACAATACACTTTATAACTTTAATATGATCAGCTTCCATGTTTCATTTCAAACAACACAGAGTGAATAATATTATAAAGTAGCCTACATTTCTGCAGAAAGGTTTAAATGTCTGATGTACAATAATGTAGTTGAATGAACATGTCGTCACTTAGGGGTAAACAGAATGATTTTGTCCAGCTTTGGGAAACCTACATGAACGTTATGGACATCATTGTTTAACAGAGAAGGAAACTGAAAACGATTTCATTTCATATGATTTTTTGAAGTGCAAGGGCGTATATGTGTATGAATGTGTGTGATAATGTATGTCCTGTATGTCTGTATGTATAAAAATCAATACAAATATTTGAAAAAAAAAGAACATGTCGTTAATTTACAACATGCAATTGTGGCTTTCTCAAAAATGTAACGTCATGTAATCCAGTGGTTCTCAAAGTGTGGTCCGGGGACCACCAGGGGTCCTTGATGGGGTTCCAGGGGGGCCCAGCAAAATATGTGAATATAGCATCAACATAAGTTTAACCACTTTAACATTATATACATCGGCTATTTAAAAAAATAATAAAAAAATGTGATTGTATAGGGGAATCAGTTCACTGCCATTACTCCTATAACTTAAAAGCTTTCAAACGCTTGACCTTTTTTTGCAAGACTGAAAACTCGTTTTGAATCTTTGAAAAAATAGTTTTGAATAGGTTTACATACAGGTTTTGATAGGCCGAGTTTCAAATTTGTCACAAACACAGTTTCAGAATATGCATTTTGTCTCTGTTCTCCCAGGGTATTGTTTAGTTTTCCATGTTTCAAACCGGTGATCGTTTTGCAACTTTACTGTTGAAAGTCTGAAAATCCTTTACAATGGTTAAACTTTATTATGAAACTGTGATTCAGTGTCTCACACACACACACACACACACACACACACACACACACACACACACACACACACACACACACACACACACACACACACACACACACACACACACACACACACACACAGCAGCACAGGCACAGGCAGCTTTCTCCCCAAATCTCTGAAAACAGCCTTCTGTTCTCAAACTCTGCAGGGAGGAGGGGGGAGCGGAGGCGGGGCAGTTTGAAGTCAAGTCCAATCACATTTTGTATTTACTGGGTTGGGTGGGACCAACAGCGTTCAGCCAATGACTGACGCGCACAGGGGATCGGCAGACTGCTCAGCCATAAGATTGCTTACATAATAAATATTGTCTTGGAATCAAAATATACTTAACACATTACCTGCCATTCACGGTTATATCCGTGAATCAAAATCCACCCCTTTATCTGCCATCCACGGTTATAACCGTGAATGGGTCTTTTCATTGATTTACTGTAAATTACACTGTTGCGCAGCTTATACGTTAATATCATTCATCTAGATTATAGAGACGTTGAAAAGTCACGTGATCCGGTCACGTGATCACACCAAACACTATAACAAAAGACTCTAAGGCGCGCGGCCGCGGGTAACGTCAGGTTTTACAAACCGAAAGTAGACTTATTCTGCCTCTGAGACTCTGGGAGAGAGGATCGCCCGTGAGAAGTGAGAACCGGAGGCAATCGCGTTCCTGTCACCTTCTCGCGCTCGTGCACGTACGTGCACACACGCGCGGGTGATGAAGTTGAACTTTTATCTGGGACTAATAGGATAATGTTGGCGTGCGAAAGCCCTTCAAACACAGCCCGCTGATCCGAGCCGAGCAAAAACAAGACTGTAAGTCTGCAAACTGTAATATGCGAGTCGATCTACATTCTACAAGCGACTGTAGCCTACAACCCTGCATCTACCCAGTACCCTCGCCGTTTGAAACGAACCGTCCCGTGAACCCCCTCCCCCGTCGTCGTCGTCGAGATACAAAACAAACAGGCGAGTCGATCTACAAGCGACTGGAGCCCACCACAACTGTGATCGTGCCGTGAAAATAGCTGATATACAAGCTCGCTCACAACCTCTGAGCTTGTAGATCGGCTACTTTCCTAATGTTTTATAATATTACATAATAAACTGCTCTATGGAATATTAGTCAATTTTAGATCGACATAGTCGTAGTACACATATCTTACTTTGTTTTCATAGAACTGGTTGCTTGTTTCTCAAGCGAAATACCTGGCACCCTTTGGAATTTGCAGGTTTTGACTGATGTCAATGAAGGCACAAAATAAATGTCAAAGACTTTTGAAATCATTGTATGCCTCTAAAGTGCGTCTTTCACTAAAATTATATTCTAAATAATACTAAAAAAGATATTCCATGTGTTCCATGTGTACATATTCTGTGGGTCCTCAAAGATGAGTCAAAATGGCTGGCACTGGCTGCAGCCTGTTCTAGAAACACCTCTGGCAGTGAATGTGTTAAAGAATAATTGTCTTGGCATCAAAATATACTTAAAGTACCAAAAGTAAAAGTACTAAAATGTTTGAAAACAGCAGATCTACAAGCTCACAACGCGTCACATCGCCATGCGTTGTGAGCTTGTAGATCGGCTATTTTCAAATAGCCTATGTGTAAAATAGGGCTGAAGTGGTTAAGTACTATGTTTGCCTCTGAGATGTATTGGAGTAAAAGTATTGAAATTTGGAAATACTCCAGTAAAGTCAAATAAATACCTCTTATTACCTCATATTTTAAGTGTAAGGCAGGATGACTATAATAGGCCTATTAGGCCTACTGGTGAGTACAGAGTCCCGACCAAATTCGTTTATCATGATATTTCCTAACAGCCTAATTGAAAGAAACTTCAGAGCAATAGATTACAAAAACTAAAACAGTTTCCCCAGATAGATAGTCCAACTCCAAGGGAAAAACAGTAGACATTAGTCTTAATAATAACGGACTAACCAACAGTCCAATCTCAAGAACACACATTAAACACATGTTATTGGTAATGTAATTAAATGATAAGAAATAATGGACACGGGATGAAGAAAAATGTTGACCATATCTGTAGAGGGCACTGTGGAGTAACCAAAAACAGGTTTTAATTCCAGTGAAATATTTTATTTTCTGGCCAAAAAGTGTATTTTAGACGTGAGGTGGGGGCTCACAGTGTTCCCATTTAGTAAAGTAGGCTTTCAACTCCATAAAACCGTCTTTGTTTTGGTGAGAAGCAAAAGGGTATTTTTTATATTTTCTACTTGTTTTAAAAACCACTGTTTTGAAAGCAATGTAAGTCTTTAAAAAAAAGTAATTCAAGTAAAGACAAGTTGACTGATTATTTTAAGTACTTATGTGTGGGTGAATCTATGTAAAGGGACTTTATATAAAACTAAAACGAAAATAAAATAATGAATTAATTGAAACAAAAATAAAAACAACAAATTAACAATGCAACAAAATAATAAGAAATATAAATACATTAATAATCACATGTTGAATACAGTATTTCAACTAGCACTGAGCTGAGTGGCTATGTGCACATGCCCGCGCGCGTGCACGTGCGGGCGCGCGCGTGCACGTGACGTCATAAAATATAGCCCCCATAGTTCAAAAATCCACAGCTCACCACTGCACACACACACACACACACACACACACACACACACACACACACACACACACACACACACACACACACAGCGATAGAGAGAGAAAAGTTTCGTCTCGTCTCCCTCCCCCTCTCCCTCCCTCTCTCTCTGTCACTTTCCTCCTCCGTCTCTCTCTCTCTCTCCCTGCCAGGGCTGCCAACTTTCAGAAATGTCTAGGAGTGAGACTCAACTGTCTTAATGCGTTCGGCCGCCGGCCGAAGGCCGGCGGCGAAACAAATTTTTGGGGGCCCCAAATTGAAAAAGGGCCCTTTTTAACGCTGATTTAGAGGAATTTAACATTAAGACTGATGTCTTCACCCCCATGCCAGCTGCTCTCCCTGTCGGCCCCCTCATGCTTATATAGTGTTAATAACTGACCAGCACAAGTAGAAAACAATTCCAACAAGAAAATATTTGACAAATTAAATATGTTTATTTATAAAATGTCAATATAAAGAACATAGCAGCCTTCAAAGAACAATAGCAGCCTTCTAAGAACCAATAGCAGCCTTTTCCTTTAGTGCATTTTTTTCGTGTAACAAAGAACCAGAATAATATATATATTATAAAACAATAAAGTGCACGTCTTTGTTTGTGTGTTAGGGTTTACATGACATGTCTCATGTTGTAGGTTTTTGAGGCAGGTTAGGGTTTACATGACATGTCTCATGTTGTAGGTTTTTGAGGCAGATTTTGATGCCTTGATGACAGAGGCAGGGGGCTCCCATTTGAAACACTGTGGCTCAAGGTTTGCCATCTTCACAGTCATGATGGATGATAGAGTTCCCTCAAGAGCCAAACTGTTTCGGGTTTTGGTTTTGTTTAGTCCCACCACAGAGAACACTCGTTCAGCATCAGCATTTGAATGTGGAAGTACCAACACCAACTTGGCAATACGAGAGAGCCTTCCAAATCTGCTCCTACCGGTCACCTTTGGAAAATGTACATAGGAAGCCTAATTACTCTCAAGTATTTTTGTATAGAATTAAGTTGATTACGTCGATGGGTATTTTAAAGGGTGCAGAATAATTCTTACCTTATTCTTCATTGATCCCATGCTCCCCCAAAAGCTCTCAATGTCAAACGTGGCTGGGTCTTCGGACATGGCAATGTCCATGGACTGGTAGTCCAGAAACTCCTCACTCAGTTCATCACGCTCTTCAGGTATGTTGTAAGGGAGAAGTTCAGGAAACCTAAAAAGAACACAATGTGCACTGATCTGGTAAAGTAATGTAGCTGAAACAGGGGTTGTTTTTCAGATGTGGTCATCAAACTTTACAATCCATTTAGAAAATGTGACAACAGCCTGGTCTTTAACCTGCTCTACTTACTAAGCATATTGAGATAACTTGTGTTATGATTTGGCACTATACTGTAGATAAATGTACTTGACACCCCAACTAACCTGTGGACAAAGTACAAGGCGTCTTCCACGCCACACTCTACCCTCTGCTGGACATCCAGAAACATGGCATGTTGTAGCAGGGGCTCTCTCATGGGGAGTTTCTTCGTGGCATACTCCACAGCCCTCACCAGAAACGCCACTGCTGCCTGCTGGAACCTCTTCACTTGCTGTGGTGTAATGTCTCCTGCATCAAGGAGCCTGTTGAGTGTTGCTCGAGTAGTGAAGCCGATCGCCAGCTTTTCTCCTACGAGAGACACAATAAAACAACAACTTCAGAGGTCATTAAGGTGCTGTATGCGATTCTGGAGAAAGATTGATGCAATATGTTCTCATTCCACCAACACCAACCCAACATGTCAGTATGAGACTGGGAATAAGACCGGTGATGAGTCACTTTAGCCATCATCAACAACCACAATAGCTAACTTGAAAGCACCCCTTTAAGTATCATCATCACATCAGTGATTGATTGAATACTTTATTAGACAGAAATGCAAACAGCACAAGGTACAGTCACACATTTGGGCTAAAAGGATAATATAAAGTCCTGTGGACTCGTTTCCATTGTGGTCCTATGTGTGTGATGAGATGAGATGACCTTATCCTCATACCTTGTCTGCACAAGCAGCCCTCTAACAAACAGTATTATGTGAGTGAGATCAGTGAGTAGATAGTGTATGTGCATCTGCTGATGTGAAACTTGGAGAATTACCTGGCAGTTGGTTTGATGGGTCCTTATAGAGGATTTCATGCAATTCCCGGTGCTGCAGTGCTGCAGGCTTCAGAAACTTCGAGAGCAACTTGCGGATGAAACTCCGCATCTACAAATTTGTATTTCAGAAATGATTTAGAAAATTACATTACAAATTACAGTAGAGTGCAAATGAAAAAAGGAACAAACTTAGTACATTATTACTAGCATACTGTATTACTAGAATACCTTCCCAATTTACCTCATCATGTAGAAGGAAGATGGAGGACTTCTCTCTCTGGAGGAGGAGGTTGAAGGTGGAGAACACTGGCAACGTTGCTTGATAGAAGAGCAGGTACACCTCCGTCATTGGGTTAGAGAATGCTTCCAACAGCCTCCTGAACCTTGGTTGTTTGTCATCTGTGAAAACAAAAAAAACACAGGTTGTGCATACTACATACATTTACTTTTCAGTCTGTTATAATAATCGTTCATTTGAGTCATTGAAATATGATGCCTACTTGATGACTTGAAGTAGCTGACCAATGGCTCATACTGCTGCAGGATACGAGTCAAACACCTCTCGAGGCTCAACCATCGAATGGAAATGTGCATAAGTATTTCCAAATACTCGCTTCCATGGAGTTCACAGAATTCTATGACAAGAATGGAACATCTTAATTTCAATTTCATTTAATCTAACTCTTCTGCATTTCATTTGGACTGCACATACCTGTCAGGTAACCCTTCCGATTGGTGCTTCCTTTAAACCATAATCCCACATCCACAGTCAGATCCTCCGGATCAAATCCACACACCTGCAACACATGATGATTTATAATCACATGACATTTTTGTCATAGATTCATGACACCACAGCATAACAAACAACCAGTTAGACTTGACATTAGGCATAACGGTAGATCATATAAATCATACATGATTCAACTCACCTCCAAAAAGCCCAGGCCAGCCTGTTTGGCAGTGTTGTGGATGATGTGACAGGGGCACCCATGGATGTAGATGCTGCCATGTTCTTTAAGAATTCTGGATGCAATGGAATTTCTTGCTCCTGTATTGACAGGTGCATTATCAACAGACAGACTCACACAGTTTCTCCATGGTATGGCGTGTTTTTGCAAGGCCTCGTCCATCTTCTGATATATCACTTCAGCTGTGCCGCAGCTTTGCCCGCTGGTGGGGCACATATCCAGAAACCTGTGGATGACTTTACTGGTGTCACTGTCATATACCCGCACAGTGAGTGGGTTCATCTTCTCTCTTCCTGCAACGATATGGTACATATAATATGTCCGATTAAGGTACACATCAGACTGAAAATATATGTGTGTGTGTGTGTGTGTGTGTGTGTGTGTGTGTGTGTGTGTGTGTGTGTGTGTGTGTGTGTGTGTGTGTGTGTGTGTGTGTGTATATCTAAAAATGGGGGCTAGAAAGTGTGGAAAATGTAATGACCTGTATCATTTGATCCATCTGTGATCAATGTGAAAGGATTGGTCCTCATCTTCATGACCAGTTCCTTTCTGAAGTGTGGGGCCACTGCTTCATTTATTATGCACGATGTTTTTGTGCGGGCGCACTTGTAGTTCTGTGCAGTAGGGGAATCTTTGAAGCATTCTTTTAGCAATGGGCTGAAGTGATCTGCTACTGCAAATGGCACATTGTGTTCGACCATTGACACTGCCACCTTTACCTCAGCTCTCCTTGTCTGCAACAGAAAGGGGGTAATCAAAGAGCAAATCATGTAAAAACATTCCATAAAACATTAAGTGTTTTTGGACTGAATAAATGGATTTATTGCGGACTTAAGGTCCCTCGAAAAACACAATTACATACAATAAACATAAATAAAAACAGTCCAAATGAACAGACAAGGCATTTGTGACAGTTTGTTTCATTTACTAATATTTATGCTGATATAACCTACAAGTACAATTCAGCTACTGCCACTGTTCAGAATATATATATATATACCTTGGCCTCTTGTGCTGTCATGCCACCAACAGAGACTGGGGCATAATAAGGTGCAATCGTGGTTGTTGACTTTAGTGCCTGCACTTTGGCATGATGCCCTTTGCTTTTTATATGCCTGATGACATCTGCCTTTCCTTGATGGGCACAGCTGTTCTCATGTCTGCATGTAGAGCACCAATAGTAGGAGGTGGTGGTGCCTACAGTGATGAATGGCCATTCTGCTGTCCACTCCCTTTTAAAAGTGCACCTGTAGGTGGCTGCTCCACTCTTAGCCCTCGGCTTTTTCCCCGTTGCTACCTTATTATTATTTATCTCCACAGTTTCCTCTGCTGGCTCTTCTGTCTCATCCTCTGGAGCCTCAATCTCTTCTACATCCTCATCCTCTGTGTCCTCAATCTCCTCTACATCATCATCTTCTGTCTCCTCTGCAGTCTCATCCTCTGGAGCCTCAATCTCCTCTATATCATCATCTTCTGTCTCCTCTGCATTCTCATTCTCTGTGCCCTCTGGACTCTCATGTTCCTCCACTCTGTCAGTCACTGTGAGATCCAAAGCCTCCTCCACTCTGTCAGTCACTGTGAGATCCAAAGCCTCCTCCACTCTGTCAGTCACTGAGAGATCCAAAGCCTCCTCTGGCCTGGCAAGTTTGGCAGGGGGTGGTTGACCCTTCGCTGCCCAGAATGACAGCAGATCTCTCTGCTGCTGCTTCTTTTTACCGGACTGTGACATCGTTCAGACTTTCAAACTAACAAACAGACAGAAATCAGTATACAGTTAAGGAATGAATGATCCAGTCTCAAATAGCTACATGTTACGGTTTGCTTGATTGAATATTTCATTAGACAGAAATGCAAACGGCACGGGTACAGTGCTGTAAATTCCCTTAGCTCATAGTAAGTATCCATAAGCTCACACACACACAAATACATGATGATTTAACTCCGTGGTTCTCAACCTCTTCAGGCCACTACCCCCCCCCCCCCCCCACA
Organism: Gymnoscopelus braueri; assembly: GCF_963280865.1. Classification (NCBI taxonomy): domain Eukaryota; kingdom Metazoa; phylum Chordata; class Actinopteri; order Myctophiformes; family Myctophidae; genus Gymnoscopelus; species Gymnoscopelus braueri. The sequence continues at coordinate 5,095,897 of NC_137621.1, read as the reverse complement.
AAAAAGAAAACCCCACCCTGACAAGGGGGACAAGGGGGTCCCCCAGGAGGCTCCATGCACAGCAGCCATATTGGAAAGAATTTGGGCCTCTTCTTGCTTCCTTCACAAGTGATACTAATGAAGGCTCTGTTCCATTCTGATCGGGGTGCATGTTGGCTCACTAGAAACACTCATTTTGGTTCCCAAATGGCCCCTTATGGTGGGTGTGTAACTCTGAGAGTGTACACATGGAACCAAATGGACCCTTACATGTCCATTTGGTTCCTTTTGTACACTCTCAGAGTTATGGGGGTCCTTGAAAATAAGACAACCACTATGCCACACTAAATGGAACAGGGCCTTAATTAGTATCATTGATAACACCTGTGAAGGAAGTAAGGAAGGGGCCCAATTCATTCCCAATATTGTGCATAGAGCCTAAATATTGTGAAAATAGCAGATCTACAAGCTCACAACGCTTTGCATGGCGTTGTGAGCTTGTAGATCAGCTATTTTCACAAATTACAATTTTCTATAGTATTGTTTGTTGATTAATTTTCATGCAGTAAATGCTATTTTATATTTCATTTCTTCCTTATTTGTTTTGGTATTAAAAAGGTCTTTTAAAAAAATGGTCACTTTACTGTCATCTGGGGACCCCCCCCCCCCCCCCCAAACAAAAATGTTACGTGGGGACCCCCCTGGGTCTTGTGGGTCCCGACACACAGGTTGAGAACCAGTGATTTGACTAACACTGCTAGTCACGGTTTGTTGTTAAACCCACCAGCAACATGTATGCTGCTCACCAGCAGCCTGTGTAACGTTTAAGTCTCATGTAGTCAGACCCACCATTTCATCAAAATATTAAATAAAATGATTTGTAAAGATAATGTGTTTGTAAAAAGGAGGTGGTTAAGTTACCTACCGTTTGACCTCCCGCTTCAGATTCAGTCACGGCATTATTTGATGCGCTGCGTCGGTCGGCGTTTCACCTTGTATACTTTTTTAATTTCTCCACCAAAAGTGTTGTGCTTCCTTAAATCCTTCTCGTTGGCTAGAGAGACGCAATGACCCGCCTTAAGCTGCCTCTGATTGGTTTGTATTAGTGACAGACGAGCGTCATGTGAACCGTGGCTGCAGCCCATCCCATCGCGCAGCGCACCTACACAAATCTGGAAAAGTCGTCCTAAAACACCCTCGCCCCCGGTCTAATGCGGCGGCCACGGTCCGCGAAAAAAGGGTGGCAGTGTGTTTTAGGACGAGGCTTCCGTTTTCCACCCGTTTGCTCTTTTTTTTTTTTTTTTGCTGTGAGAGGGGGGAAAAAGCGTGAGAAATGGCAAGTGTGGCGTGAGGCGTGAGAAGAGGTTAAATTGCGTGACTCTCACTCTCAAAGGGTGAGAGTTGGCAGCTCTGCTCCCTGCCCTGCGTGGTCACATGGCTGCGCACAAAGTTGTGTGTAGTAAAGTCTTGTGTCCTGTCTCCCCCCTCTCTCTCCCCTTCTATGTCTGTCTGTCTGTGTCTGTCTTTCTCGTCCTCACTCGCGACTCTGACCGATAAGTTTGGTTTCTCTCCCTCCTCCCTCTCTCCATGTCCCTGTGTCGTTCTCTGTGCTGTGTGCTCTGCAGGGGGAGGGGCTACTTGCAGTAGATCTGCAAGACAACAACACCTCGATGCGCGAGGCGCTGTTAGCTTGTAGATGTGTTGTCCAAAAGACGAGACAATTTTTACGTTGCACTACCCGCGGAAGTATTGGGACATAATACGTTGCATATTAATTGTACAGCGTGCAAGTACAGTAACATTATGGGAAGCAGCTGTTGTTACAGGCTGTTCTGTCTCCAAAAAAGAAAGAAAGAAAAGGGGTCAAAATATGTAGTCTTATGTTTGAATTATTATAGTGTTTTGTTGTAATAATCTTTCTGCGTGCATTCTTATGACAAGCATTGTTGAATACATGCCTTTACATTGACGTTCTAACTACAGTGAGTGATTAGTGACCGCCATCTATTGACAGGGTTTGGTACTGCACTAGAGACGTCTGTATTACGTTTTACTTCCTGTTTATTCTCCATTACGTCTTGAGCTACATGAATGCAAGCAGTGCTATTCCAGTTGTTTTTCCACGTCCAAACCTTGGAGTAGATTTATCCGTGAGTGTTAACAGTGCCATAAATGACAATGTGGATTATTTTAGAGTGTAGGACATTTGTTTGATATTGACTTTATTGAAAGGATTGTCTGTTGTTTTCCATGTTGCCACATGCTAGTTAGTTAAGCTTCTAAAATACTATGTGCTGTATTTCCCCTGTAATGTTATGGTTTCTGAATACATGCAACTTTATGGTGTAGAACAGTGTTGGGCTTATACATACTTGGTGAGCTGTTAAAAAATACAGTTCATTCTTACCTGCCTACTGTAAAATGTTAAAAACACACTAATAGCTAAAATACTTGAAATGGATACACTTTTCAAATGGTTAAAAAGCTACTTGTAACTAAAGCTATATTTCATTGTTACATGTTAAAATGTTTAAAAAAGAATGCTATGCCTTAGCTGTTTGGTAAAATACATTTTTTCTGTCTATGTTTTCAGTTTTACAAAATTATGAAGAACCTCCCAGTAAAGATCATATTCTGAGGAAAATATGGAATGGAACTTCATTTTGTTATCTGTCTGTCTAAGCCTTGCTAAGAACGCAATTGCCAGGGCAGAACAGTAAAAGGATATTTACACAACGGGTGAAGACAGTGAAAGACAATACTGGCATTGGCACACTGCATCATACCTTCAACTAAGAAGATGGAAAATCATAATGGCAGGGTTCAGAAGGACCAAATAGAGACTGGCAGCATTAGGTCCTCAGCCAAATCAGGCAGGTCCTCTGCAAAATCAAGTTCATCCTCTGTCTGTAGCGCTGCTGTAAGAGCGAGGGCCAAAGCAGAGTCAGCCAAAGTAAAAGCCTCCTATGGAACAGAAGCAGCCGCCATGATGAAAGAGCAAGCCCGGATATCGGCCGACCAAGCCCGGATATCGTCCGACCAAGCCCGGATATCGGCCAACCTATTGGCCGACCAAGCCCGGATATCGGCCAACCTATTGGCCGACCAAGCCCGGATATCGGCCGACCTCTATTTGTTAAATCTACAGCAGGAGGCTGCAGCGGCATCTACAGAGGCAGCAATATATGAAGCAGCAGCTGCACAGGGAGAAGAATATGACGATGAGTTGGCACAGACAATGAGGCTCACTGAAAATAGAGCTCAACGCACCAGTGATTATGTGGAAAATCATTCTCACTATAAGCATGATCAGCATCAATTTGCAGAACCGCACACACAGGAGCCACCATCTAACGCTCCATGCCACACCCATCAAAGCACCAGCCAACAGCAGCAATTCACAGAACTTCGCATGCACGAGCCGCGATCTACAGATCCAGGAAACACCCATCAAGGCTCAAGCCACGCCCCTCTTCACAACACAATTAATACCATGGGAAAGCTGTACATCAAGGATGAGACATCAGACCACCTGAGTAACCCAGGGAATCGCTACGATAGCTATCGTGCTCCTGGGGCATCGCAAACATCTGACTTAGCCAGATACTTGGTCCGTAAAGAGATGGTGAGTTCTGGGCTGTCAAAATTCGACGACCGCCCAGAGAATTACTGGTCATGGAAAACATCTTTCAGAAATATCACCAGGGACCTCGACCTGACAGCCAGTGAAGAACTCAACCTACTCACAAAATGGCTTGGCCCAGAATCATCTGCACAGGCAAAACGCATCAGGTCAGTTCACATCCACAACCAAGCAGCAGGTGTGAACATGATATGGCAGCGCCTAGAAGATTCCTATGGAAGCCCTGAAGTTATTGAGGATGCTCTTTTAAAAGGTCTGGAAGACTTTCCCCACATCTCCAACAAAGACGCTCATAAGCTAAGAGAGTTGGGAGATTTACTCATGGAAGTGGAATCAGCAAAGTCAGGTGGGTTTTTAAGTGGTCTGGCATACCTGGACACGGCACGTGGGATTAAACCCATTGTTGAAAAGCTCCCACATAGCCTGCAGGAAAGGTGGCTCACACAAGGCTCCCAGTACAAGGCAGTTAACCGTGTGTCATTCCCACCCTTCAGCTTCTTTGTGACGTTTGTCTGCACACAAGCAAAAATGAGAAACGACCCAAGTTTTGCATTCAACTCCTCCAGCAGCATGAGTTTTACGAGAACAGAAAGGGCCGTTCACTCACGTAACCGGGAAACCATCTCCGTAAGAAGAACAGAGGTGGAAACCTCTACTCCAGCACAGCCTGACATGCCAGAACCAGATAAACAATGCCCCATCCACAACAAGCCGCACCCCCTGGCAAAGTGTCGTACATTCAGAGACAAACACATAGATGACAGGAAGGCCTACCTGAAACAAAACTACATCTGCTTCCGCTGCTGTGGATCAAACAGACACATCGCAAAGGACTGTAAAGTCGCTGTTAAATGCAGGGAGTGTTATAGTACTACTCATACTGCTGCAATGCACCCAGGACCTGCCCCATGGTCAGATGAAACTCCAGTCACCGAGCAAAATCACGGCGAGGAGTCAGAAAACCTGTCACCATCCCCTGACATCACAACCAAATGCACAGAAATATGTGGCAATGATCCCTGGCCCAGATCATGTTCTAAAATCTGCCTCGTGAGGGTTTATCCTTCCAACCATCCAGATAAGGCAGAGAGAGTTTATGCAGTGCTTGACGACCAAAGCAACCGGTCCCTAGCAAAGTCACAGTTCTTTGATCTGTTTAGCATTAGTGGCAACCAATCTCCCTACACTCTGAGGACATGCTCCGGCATAGTAGAGACAGCTGGGAGAAAGGCAAGCAACTTCATAGTTGAATCACTTGATGGGACAACAAGAGTAACACTTCCCCCTCTAATAGAGTGTAACACAATGCCAGATGATCGATCTGAAATCCCCACACCAGAGATTACACAATACTATCCTCATATTGCTCCAGTGGCCAACAAGATCCCGCCTGCAGATCCCAGTGCTCCAATCCTGCTCCTCCTTGGAAGGGATATCCTTAGTGTGCACAAGGTGCGAGATCAGTGTAATGGGCCTCACAATACACCATATGCCCAGCGCCTAGACTTAGGCTGGGTGATTGTTGGAGAGATTTGTCTCAACGGAGCCCACCAGCCAACTGACGTTAATGTCTACAAGACCAGTGTGCTTCCCAATGGCCGTGCCTCATTCCTCACTCCATGCACTAACAGTGTTCACGTTAAAGAGCACTTCAGTGCTCCATCACAGCAGTATGTTCCTGTCGCCAGTCACACAGAGAGCTCAAGAGTCTTCAGTACTGATCCGGACAGCCTGGGAAGAAATATATTCCAAAGTACAGCTAGTGACGACAAACTTGCCCCATCTATAGAGGACAACATCTTTCTAGAACTCATGGACGAAGGAGTGTATATGGATGAGGAAAATCACTGGGTGGCGCCATTGCCATTTTGCTCACCCCGCAACCCACTCCCAAATAATAGGGTGCAGGCAGCCCAAAGACTCTCATCTCTGCAGCGCACACTCCAGAAGAAGCCAGATATGAGAGACCACTTCTTTGAATTCATGCAAAAGGTCTTTGAGAATCGTCAAGCAGAACCAGCTCCACCATTACAGCAAGGTGAGGAGTGTTGGTATTTGCCGCTTTTTGGTGTGTACCACCCACAGAAACCTGGGAAAATCAGGGTGGTATTTGATTCAAGTGCCCAATACAGTGGTGTTTCGCTTAATGACATTCTCCTCACTGGTCCTAACCTGAACAACACACTCATAGGTGTTTTGCTACGTTTTCGGAAGGACCTAGTAGCAATTACAGCAGATGTGGAACAAATGTTCTACTACTGCTTCAAGGTCAGAGAGGACCACCGCAATTTCCTCAGATTCCTATGGCACAAGGACAATGATCCGAAAAAGGAAATAATCGACTACAGGATGACAGTACATGTTTTTGGTAACAGCCCCTCACCTGCAGTTGCCACTTACGGACTGAGACGAGCAGCAGAGCTTGGTGAAACTGAGCACGGCTCAGATGCAAAAGAGTTTGTCACTAAGAACTTTTATGTCGATGATGGACTCACCTCTCTGTCCACCGAAAGCAAAGCAATTGATCTTCTGAGACGCACAAGGGAAATGCTAGCCGAGTCAAATTTGAATCTCCACAAAATAGCCTCTAACAGTTCCACTGTCATGGAGGCATTTCCCCAAGCAGACAGGGCTAAAGAGCTGAAGGATTTGGATTTGGATGCTGACCCTTTGCCTCTCCAGCGGAGCCTAGGGGTGAGTTGGAACCTGGCTAATGACTGTTTTACATTCCAAGTGTCACAAGACATCAAGCCATTCACAAGAAGGGGAACACTCTCTACAGTTAATAGTCTGTATGACCCCCTTGGGTTTGCCTCTCCCATCACCATACAGGGCAAGGCCATTGTACGAGAACTCTCTTCTGAACAACATGATTGGGACTCACCTCTCCCAGCAGACAAAGAGGCACAGTGGAAGGCATGGACTGATTCCTTAACTGAGCTCGAACAGCTGCAGGTTTCCAGGTCCTACGTGCCGGTCTCGATGTCTCATGCACAGCAGAGGGAGTTGTGCATATTTTCAGATGCATCTATAAGGGCAATAGCTGCAGTAGCTTACCTTCGAGTCACAGATGCTAACGGACAGTACCATGTGGGTTTTGTAATGGGAAAATCTAAGCTGGCTCCATATCCTGCTCACACCGTTCCACGCCTGGAACTGTGCGCTTCTGTCTTGGCCGTTGAGCTGGCAGATCTGATAATAGAAGAAATTGACATGGAAATACATGCAGTCACCTTCTACACTGACAGCCGCATAGTGCTCGGCTACATCAATAATACCTCAAGGAGGTTTTACATGTATGTTGCCAACAGGGTGGGAAAGATACGGAAATCCACCAAACCAGACCAGTGGCATTATGTCAGTTCCGAGCAGAACCCTGCAGATCATGGCACCAGACTAATAACAGCAGCTCACTTGCCATTCACCAACTGGTTCTCTGGCCCGACATTCCTGCGGCAGCCTGATGAACAAAAATTGGAAAGACCGGAACAATTTAAGCTTGTGGAGCCAGGTTTAGATGTTGAGATTCGACCTCAGGTGACCACACTCACAACCAAGACCACAGAGCGGCTGCTTATGTCAGACAGATTTCAGCGGTTCTCAAGCTGGAAATCCCTTGTGAGAGGTATGACAAAACTTACTCACATAGCAAGGTCTTTCTCTAAAAAGTCACACACAGGCCAATGCAAAGGCTGGCATTGCTGTAAGGAACCTTGTAGCACGGAACGCTCACAGGCCAAGACATCTATATTCAGAGCTGTTCAGCAAGAAAACTATGCCGAAGAGTTCAAGTCTCTGGCTCAGAATGGGAAGGTGTCACAGCAAAGCCCTTTGAGGAAATTAGACCCTTTCATTGACCAGGAGGGACTGTTGAGAGTTGGTGGTCGAATTCGCTCAGCTGAACTCTCAGACCAGGAGAAGCATCCCCTCTTAATACCGGCCTGCCTCCATGTGGCCACTCTCCTTGTCCGTCACTACCATGACCAAGTAGCTCATCAAGGCCGACATTTGACCGAGGGTGCGCTACGCTCTGCAGGGCTTTGGATTGTCGGAGGAAAAAGGCTTGTTTCCCGCATAATCTTCACATGTGTCACATGTAGGAGGTTGAGAGGAAAGTTTAAGGACCAAAAAATGTCAGACCTACCTGCAGACAGGGTTGCCATGGATCCTCCATTCACTCATGTAGGCCTTGATGTCTTTGGCCCATGGCATGTCGTATCACGCCGAACGAGAGGGAATAGTGCTGAAAGCAAGCGATGGGCTGTCATGTTCAGTTGTTTAAGCACCAGAGCTGTCCATCTGGAAGTGATAGAGTCCATGTCCACATCAAGCTTTGTTAATGCTTTGAGACGCTTTTTATCAGTGCGAGGGCCAGTCAAACTCCTTCGTTCTGACAGAGGCACTAACTTTATCGGAGCTTGCAGGGAGCTACAGATCAACACAGATGACACAGAGCTTAAAGGCTACTTGCATGATCAGGGCTGCACGTGGGCATTTAATGCTCCCCATTCATCCCACATGGGAGGGGCATGGGAGAGAATGATTGGCGTTGCTCGCCGCATCCTTGATTCTCTCCTCCTGAAGAACAGTGCAACACGCCACACACATGAGGTCCTAACCACTCTTCTGACAGAAGTCATGGCTATCATGAATGCCAGACCCCTAGTTCCCGTCTCAACTGATGCTGAAATGCCTGAAATTATCTCTCCTGCGATGTTGTTAACTCAGAAAAGCAGAGCAACCCCAGCTCCACCAGGAGACTTCCAGATGGATTACCTCTGCAGAAACCAGTGGCGACAGGTCCAGAGTCTGGCGGACTCATTCTGGAAAAGGTGGAGACAGGAATACTTAGCAACGCTGCAGCCAAGGAGGAAATGGACTGAGGAGAGACCCAACCTTCAAGAAGGTGAAGTTGTTTTGCTGAAGGACAGTCAGGCACCACGAAACGAGTGGCCAGTTGGGCTCGTGGTAAAGACTATGCCAAGCTCTGACAACAGAATTCGTAAGGTCATAGTGAAAACCATTAAGCAAGGGACTGCCAAAGAGTACCTTAGGCCTATTAATGATGTCATTTTGCTATTATCTACTACAGAGGGGTGAATGATAAATAGTAGTATAATATTAATTATACCAGGCGAGGAGTGTTCTGTCTCCAAAAAAGAAAGAAAGAAAAGGGGTCAAAATATGTAGTCTTATGTTTGAATTATTATAGTGTTTTGTTGTAATAATCTTTCTGCGTGCATTCTTATGACAAGCATTGTTGAATACATGCCTTTACATTGACGTTCTAACTACAGTGAGTGATTAGTGACCGCCATCTATTGACGGGGTTTGGTACTGCACTAGAGACGTCTGTATTACGTTGTACTTCCTGTTTATTCTCCATTACGTCTTGAGCTACATGAATGCAAGCAGTGCTATTCCAGTTGTTTTTCCACGTCCAAACCTTGGAGTAGATTTATCCGTGAGTGTTAACAGTGCCATAAATGACAATGTGGATTATTTTAGAGTGTAGGACATTTGTTTGATATTGACTTTATTGAAAGGATTGTCTGTTGTTTTCCATGTTGCCACATGCTAGTTAGTTAAGCTTCTAAAATACTATGTGCTGTATTTCCCCTGTAATGTTATGGTTTCTGAATACATGCAACTTTATGGTGTAGAACAGTGTTGGGCTTATACATACTTGGTGAGCTGTTAAAAAATACAGTTCATTCTTACCTGCCTACTGTAAAATGTTAAAAACACACTAATAGCTAAAATACTTGAAATGGATACACTTTTCAAATGGTTAAAAAGCTACTTGTAACTAAAGCTATATTTCATTGTTACATGTTAAAATGTTTAAAAAAGAATGCTATGCCTTAGCTGTTTGGTAAAATACATTTTTTCTGTCTATGTTTTCAGTTTTACAAAATTATGAAGAACCTCCCAGTAAAGATCATATTCTGAGGAAAATATGGAATGGAACTTCATTTTGTTATCTGTCTGTCTAAGCCTTGCTAAGAACGCAATTGCCAGGGCAGAACACAGGCAGAATATTGAGTATTTTTTGTGGAAAGTGTGGAGTTAGTTGGGCCATGTGTCTGCTTGGAGACTGGCCCCATACACCCGTGTACACTCCATGAGTGTGCTCGTCAATTAATGTGGCAAGATAAAAAATGACTTATTTTCTATCAATTACATACCCCATGAAGCCTTCAATTCATGGAGACTTTTTTTGTTTTTGTCACAGTCATCAAAATATTGTCAAAAACTAAAAAAATCTCCATGAATTCAAGGCTTCATGGGGTGTGTGATTGATAGAAAATAAGTACTTTTTTGGGTGAACTATTAAGGTCTACATTTTCTACAATTGTTACAAATTGCTACAAAACCTGTATATCCAGTCATTTTGGGGCATCAACAAGAAGTAGAATGATTAAACTAAATCTGATAATGATGTACCATGCATGTTCACATCATGTATACCATTTTTTAAACAAAATATCAATGTTTACATCAAGGTGCCCAGATGTCCCTAGTGCCCACCTATCCTGTATTCTATTCTATTCTCATATTATGTCCAACTTTGATCGGGTGGTCCAAATAAAGTCCATCTGTTATTGTGACGGTCCCTCAATATAAACTGATGGTCACTCAATAATGACTCTCTCTCTCTCTCTGCAATGGCTCCTTCTCAATAGACCAATTGCCGGTGTTGTGCGAGCATAGGCTACAGATGATGGGGCAGTTAATATGTAAATAGTAGGTGGGCTGGGCTCACAGATCAACACATTGTCAACAGACAGCACTATACATCTACTGTCACCAGTATGGCTAATACATTGCAAATACATCCTATTAAAATAATGAACACTGAATAAAAATGGCAATCCATCTGTAAAGTAGTTACTTAAGCCAATAAAACAATTCAACTTGCAGACATGTTGCAATGTAAGCAAAGCAAGTTAACACACTATGGTAGCATTTCATGTAAGTGCCACAGCTTGCTTACATGTTATATCCTTCACACACATGTCAGGATGATAGATAGACATCCTTATTATTGTTTGATCGATTTGAACGAGAGGAAAAACGGGAGGAAAAACTCTATACTCGTTAACTCCTGCAGGGCAGGGCAAGGATCAAAGAGAGAGAGCTCCGTCCATGGTGGTCACTTTATTAACACCGCGTTATAAGTACCTAGCAGGCTTTCATTTCATACACCATCTATTTACAGTAATGCCACTTGTATGCAAATGACATATATATATATATATATATATATATATATATATATATATATATATATATATATATATATATATATATATATATATATATATAGGGGTTCTCAAAGTGGGTGACGGGGCACCCTGGAGTGCTCCGACGGCAGTCCAGGGGTGCCGCGAAAATGTTATAATATTTGGAATTTATTTGTACATTTAAAAATAAAACAATAATAATTAATTTAATTTTAAACGTGAAGTACAAAGTTATTTTCAGTCAGTTCTAACCAAAACGGCTATTATCTCAAGTTTTCCTTGCAACATATCTTGGGGAGAATAAATGGCAAATGTGCTTATTATGTTTCCCCATATATGGAGTTGCTTGGAGGAGCACTTGTTTTTATTACTTCAACTAGTCCATGAGCCAGACAAGATTTCATTATCGAAAGAGTGGGCAAAACCATACCTATATTAAATTGTTCATAGGGTCAATACGAGTAAATAAATATATGATAACCTCTCCACAGGAGCAGCTTTTTCATAGTTATCACACATTTTGTTATTTTCCCCATACGTACAAGACAGGTGAAAAAATGACAAAATTTAAAAAGGAGTTATCATAATGAAACTTCCTGAGTTGATTACTTACATGAAGACAATGATTTATCGTATTACAAGTTTTCTGAAATTGTATATTTAAATATAATAAGTTAAATATATAAGTAATCAACTCAGGAAGTTTCATTATGATAACTCTTTTTTATTTTATTTTATTTTTTGACCGTCTTGTACGTATGGGGAAAATAACAAAATGTGTGATAACCATGAAAAAGCTGCTCCTGTGGAAAGGTTATCATATATTTATTTACTCGTATTGACCCTATGAACAATTTAATATAGGTTTGGTTTTGCCCACTCTTTCGATAATCATTGCTCAATTTTGGGGCTCTGGCTCATGGACTAAACAAGGCAGGCGCTCAGAGAGTGCTGGCTTTTGGCTCGTAATCCTCCCCCGAGCAAGCTCCCTTTCCTCTGTGACAGCCAATCGCAAAGCAGTTTACTCCTTTGTGGGGTAAACAAACAAAAGTGTTCTTTTTACCTGTTAGCAGATGTGAGGAGCTATGAGAGTGAAATAAATATGGTTCTTAAGAGAACAAATGTTACACCCAGTCAGCAGTTGACACCGGAGGCCGTGGCCGATGAGGCAAGAGCAGCAAAGCGGTAAAAGACAAGACGCAATGATGACGGCTGGTGTAAAGTAACTAAGTACATTTACTCAAGTACTGTACTTTTGTTTTAATTGATTTTTTATGTGCATTTATTTTACTGGAGTATTTCCAATGTTCAGTACTTTTACTTTTACTCCACTACATATCAGAGGCAAATATTGTACTTTTACTCCACTACAATTATTTAAAAACTTAAGTTCTAGTTACTTTACAGATATAACTTATTACATTATAAAACATACATTAACCACTTTAGCCCTATTTTATACCTAGGCTATTCGAAAATAGCCGATCTTGCTTGTAGAGCTTGTATCTGCTATTTTCAAACATTTTAGTACTTTTACTTTTGGTACTTTAAGTATATTTTGATGCCAATACTTTACACAGGCCTTTTACTTGTAACAGAGTATTTTTATATTGTGGTATTGCTACTTTTACTTGAGTAAAATATCTGAGTACTTCCACCACCACTGGTCATCAACTTAAAGAGAGATTTGAAAAACACTTTCGGCAAAACTTTTTTTTAAAGATTCAAAACTTTTTTCAGAGATTACAACTTTTTCTCATAGATTAAAAACTTTTTTTCAAAGATTCAAAACAAGTTTGCAGTCTTGCAAATAATTTGTCAAACTTTTGAAACCTCTATGTTAAGTTAGGAGTGATGGCAGTGAGCTGATTCCCTATTCCCTGGCCCACAATATTCTCAGATGGGGATCCACAACCAAATGCATATTAATTTGGGGGTCTTTGACATGAAAAGCTTTGAGAACCACTGATGTAATCAGTACACACCTCCCTGTACATTGATGAAGGTATCATGTAATCAGTAATGTAGTGAGCAGAGAGAGCAAGTATTTTACTGTGTACCTAGATCTCGTGGAGTCTCCTGGGAGCTGGAGCGTCTGCGACGGCGTGGTCTTTCATTAACGTAGTCAGCACCCTCATCCTCCTCTTCATTCACCTCCGTGACCCGTTCATCGTCCCTCACTCTCTTCTTTCTGGCTGGCTTGCCAGAAATGTCCTTAGACATCTGAAGGAACAACACAAAAATTCAACACAAATTAATTAGCCCAAGTTTTTTTTTATTTTTTACGTACATATATTTTGCATTATTATAAATTATTACAATACTATACTCATATTTGTCTACTCTATGTTTAAATCTTATCTTACTCACTTTGTCCAATATCTGTGTCGTCCCACTGGTCTTCAATGTTGCAGAAGCGGCTCTGAACTGCTGTCTGTTCTAGTCGGTAGTTTTGGCCACGCTTATATTGTAGACGTACATGCATGCATATTCATGAGGCACAAAAACGCAAACACTGCAGAACAACCAATAGGCTCTTTTTTTACCACAAAATGTGTGTGAGAATTGAGGAAGTGACAAACACACTTGTCCTCACAAGAACTGGAACGAGAAGTCAGCTGACCTCTTATGTTCCACAAAGAGTGGAGTTAAAACAGTAAGGAACGAAAACGTTGTTGAATAAATTGTATGCATATGAGTGTTTGGGTTCTATTCTTTTTCTTTATGATAATTTCTAACCCATCTCTCTCTATGACCTTGTCCGTGACCCGCAGGAGGCCTCCATAGAGGTCCCCGTTTTATGATGGGGTCCGCTGTACTGTCAACAGAACTTACTGTAGTCACACTTTTGGGCGTAACTTGCATGATGGACTAAACTCTAAACCACACTTCACAGTTCACAACCACATGTGTCTCAGAAATGTGTTTTTCATTCTGCTGCTGTGTGTTATTAAAACGGTTGCATAGTGAGCGCTGTGGACTGCTGTGTTTGTGCATGTTATACTCTGATGATGAAGCATTTTGAGTTGAGAGTGGACTTTCCCTTGTTTAGTGCTAAGACCATGTTACACTCTGATGATGAAGCTTTTTGCGTTGAGTGTGGAATATCCCTTGTTTAGTACCCATGTTATATTCTGATGATGAAGCATTTTGCATTGAGCGTGGAATTTCCCTTGTTTAGTTCCCATGTTATACTCTGATGATGAAGAATTTTGAGTTGAGAGTGGACTTTCCCTTGTTTAGTGCTAAGACCATGTTATACTCTGATGATGAAGCATTTTGCATTGACCGTGGAATTTCCCTTGTTTAGTTCCCATGTTATACTCTGATGATGAAGAATTTTGAGTTGAGAGTGGACTTTCCCTTGTTTAGTGCTAAGACCATGTTATACTCTGATGATGAAGCATTTTGCGTTGAGCGTGGAATTTCCCTTGTTTAGAACTGAAGACTCACTCCCAATCTTCCGCCGTAAACAGAAGACTCACCTTTTTGAAGTACTATTGAGACAATGAATACAATCGTTTATAAACTGGACTGAACTTTACTGAGGTAGAGTGTAGGCAGAGCCGGCAAATAAACCAACAGGTGCAACCAAGTAATAGGTCCGGAAGCAACTTATAGTTCCTACTGCATATCACTACATCCCCCCTGTTTAGCTGTAGTGCCCCACACAGTCTTTCAGCAAAAAGTATTTATAGTGACCTGGTCTGTTTATAGCCCTCCCACATCTTGTGTGTCTTGGTCCTGGGCTGTTGGGCACCTTATTTGTCACAGGGTATCATTGTAGGTGTCTCCGGCGGGTCACGGCGACCCTCGTGAGTGTCATCTGGAAGCTGTGGCACAGCAAAGTGGGTCTGTTTTCTCTGCGTCTGTGGGTCGTATGACTCACACAGGTGGCTCCTGCACCGGCTGACCTGGTTGCCATTTATTTGGTGTTTGCACAACATAGCTCCTTGGCTCATTGCACTTTTGTACAACGATGGCTGGACGACATGTTCCCCTGTCTTTGTTCATCACAGACACATGCTGTCCGGGGCAGAGTGGGGGTAGTTCTCTGCGGGCAGCTGCGGTCGTGATGCTCTTTCATGTCCGCTGTTCTCTGTTCCAGGCAGTGTTGAAAAAAGTACTCAAATGTTTTACTTAAGTAAAAGTATCAATCCTGCAACGTAGAAGTACTCTGTTACAAGTAAAAGTCCGGAATTTAAAATTTACTTGAGTAAATGTACGAAAGTATTGGTATCAAAATGTACTTAAAGTACCAAAAGTAAAAGTACTAAAATGTTTGAAAAATAGCCTAGGTATAAAATGAGGCTAAAGTGCTTAACCCTCCAAGACCCGCAGTTGTAATATTACAACATTTGTATTTTATCAAAAACATGGTATAAATCATTTGTTTTCCTGTTATTCTTTCACCTAAACATCATCATTGGATCCTATTGTTTAGTCTTGCAATGTCATTGGCCGGGATATTTGCATATAAATACCCCCCACAGAGGCAGGAAAAGTCACAACTTGAAAATCCTTGAAGGAAGAACAATCTCTTTTTCACTGGACAGGATTTCTCACAAAAAAGTAAGTAAAATGTCTGCAATAATTTTTTTGGTGATCATTAGAATGCCTAGAACATGTACATATGATATTATTGGGAAAGATATCCCCCAAATGTAAATTAGAGCATGCTTTATACTTGTTGTTTTTTTACAACTCTGGGTCATAGTGGTAGCAAATAGCAATGCCACCTGTTCACCTGGCTAAGTGGAGTCTTATAGTTTTCACAATACATTTATACAATTATGTGTATTTTCCCCACATTGCATTACTATATATATATATATATATACCACAAATAACCACAAACATTACCAAAATGTTTTGCTAAAACATTATAGGCAATGAAATGTTATAACTTATAAGCTAAAGCAGTATATTTGTCTTCGAGTACAATTGGTTAAAACATACAAATTGGTATGTGTGTGTGTGTGTGTGTGTGTGTGTGTGTGTATATATATATATATATATATATATATATATATATATATATATATATATATATATATATATATACCAATTTGTATATTGTAACCAATTGTACTCGAAGACAAATATACTGCATCATTAGCTTATAACATGTCATTGCCTATAATGTTTTAGCAAAACATTTTGGTAATGTTTGTGGTTAGCAATCAGTGTAGGGTAATTGTTCATATGGGAGTCGCCCAGTTAAGAATCTCTCATCATTGTTCATGTGATGGGTGTTGGGATTGCCCACTTACAGTCATCCCCAATCCCTTTGTTAGGCTAAGCATCATCATTCATCACTGATGGTGCTAAGTACCATCATCACTGATGCCACTTGTGAGGATAAGCAAAGTACAATAGGTTGGCCAGACAGTATTGTGTGACTTGTGAAATATGTACCTGCAGTGAGATGTGCTAGTACTAATGTACTAATGGTATTTCTTTATTTTCATTTCAGAATGCCACAAGCAAGGAGAGAGCCTCGCTTCACTGCAAGGGATGTGTTGGATATTGTAATGAATGGAGAGAGTGATGTGGACATCGACTTTACTGAAACTGATGAAGAGTCGGATGAAGAGGCCTGTGGAGAGGAGTCCAAAGAAAACCATCCACCCAGTGAACCCAGTGAACCCACTGACCCACTGCCCCCCCCCCAACCGGCCAAACACGCCAAACCCAGAATGCCACAAGCAAGGAGAGAGCCTCGCTTCACTGCAAGGGATGTGTCCAGACTGCAATCCACACAAGGCACCATGTCAACATCGGCCATCAGATGTGCGCCAGGACCAAGTTGGACACCTCCCACGGAAGACAGAGAGGGGGCGCTGCAGGAATAGTGGCTGTTCAAGTTACACCAGCTTACTCTGCCACAAGTGTGGTGTTCGTCTGTGCATTTCAGGAGACCGAAACTGTTTCTGGGACTATCACTGCTAAAAAGCAAGTGATTGTAAATGGTGTTCAAATTGATGGATGAGAGGGGGTGCCCGTTTCATTTTGAGCAGGTGTGAATTGGTCTTCGGTGGAGGGCTGTTTGCATCACATTGTGACCAGTGTATATTGTAATTAGGTTTCTTTAGTACATTCATTGTACTGTTTTTCATTTTGTTCTTTTAATAAAATCAAAATTCTTAAAAATATGGCTTATTGATGTTATTATTCATAATGTACTGTTCTGAGGCCCAATATTATTCATAATGTATACTGCTCTGAGGTCAAATGATAAACCATAACCATATAAATGAACCCTTAAGTTGTTTTAGTGAAGTATATAGACATTTGCCATGCTATTTTGACAGTGAGTAAAAATGGCCTATAGGAAATTCTGCTACCCGTTAGACCCACTGTTGTAATATTACAACATTTCAATAAAACCTTACGAAAACTATTTTTTTTAAAAAACATTATATTTTCCTCTCCAAAGTACTCCTAAAACACCATCTGAAAGGTTGATTATTTTTTTTTGTAAGTAGAAATATATCCGGGTCTTGCAGGGTTAATGCATGTTTTATAATGTAATAATTTATATCTGCAAAATATCTAGTAACTTACATTTTCTAATAATTGTAGTGGAGTACAAGTGCAATATTTGTAGTGGAGTAAAAGTATAGACAATTGGAAATACTCCAGTAAAGTAAAAGTACCTCAAAATTCTACTTAAGTACAGTACTTTAGTAAATGTATTTAATTACTTTACACCACTGGCATATTATACTCTGATGATTTTTGAGTTGAACATGGAAGTTCCTCTTTTTAGTGTTAAAACCGTTTCATACTCTGATGATGAAGCATTTTGAGTTGAGAGGGGAACTTCCCTTGTTTACTGCTAAAAACATTTCATATGCTGATGATGAAGCATTTTGAGTTGAGAGGGGAACTTCCCTTGTTTAGAACTGCAAACTCACTCCGAATTGTCCGCCTTAAACTGAAGACTCATCTCTTCAGACTCCACCTCAGCCCGTAGCCTTGAAGACCTTTCAGGCTTATGTAAAGGTTAAAATGTCATTTAGATAACATGTTACAGTATGTAGACAGATGCCAGGTTCTTTGGTGACCTGGCATCCTATAGTTTGTATAGTTTAAACATACATATTATATATATTTATTTTATTTTATACTTTTTAGACTGATGATAGCTTCTTGGTTTACTCATGATCCTAGATGACTATTTCTACACATTTAATGTTTTACGTCGTGTTTAACTTGCTTACTGTAAGTCACTCTGGATGTAATTGTACATTGTTCTAATACTATTTTATACTCACTTTTAACAGTAGCAAACATGAAAAGGTTTGAAAATGGGTCTGTGTCCCATAATTGGGTCCCCGCACCCATTGTTTGTGAAACACGGGCCTATAGCCTACAGCCTTTGTATAGAATGAGAGCAGGGTGGACAGTGACTGTAGTTTAACAAGAGATATTCAAATGACAGGAATTATATACTGTGTACACATGCCTGGCTCCACTGCAACACACACACACACACACACACACACGCACGCACACACACACACACAAATACACACGCACACGCACACACACACTGATGATGCCACATCTCTCGTTTCTGCTACGAAGGATTAACCCAGAAAAATGTCCAGAACCATGAAGTTACAGAATGTGATTTTATGGTCTCCACCAGGCCGAAAGGTATGGCGAGAGAGTACTGTATGTTTTACCCCCTGTCCGTCCGTCCGTCCGTGTGTCCTGTCCATGTGTGAGCAGCTAATCTCCGGCACCGTCGGCCCGGTCGCTGCGAAACTGTGCACACACACTCCCTGGATGCCAATTCATAACCTCTGGCCCAAATGTTTTACATGGGCCTGTTATAGCGCCACCAGGAGGCCGATTTGTGCAAACCCATTTTTTTAATATTACTCCTACAGAGTTTATCCAAACATCACGCAAATCGGTACACAGTATCTCTATAGTCATGTGATCCCTGTTTTAACTAGCCACAGACAATCCAAGCTGCAGTCAGCATCTGGCCTGCACTATAGGCGTAGCATTGTACATGCCCACCTCCGCCCACTGAGGCCGGCTAGACTTTCAGAACCTAGCACTGACACTACTTTTCTCATGGCACTTTTAAATGTAAGATCTAGTGTAGATTTTTTACTCCTAAGAGAAACCTGGATTCATCCCGGTGACTACACTCCCTTCTCTGAACTTCTCCCCCCCAACTGCTCTTTCCTTAGCTCTCCCCGGGCCACCGGCACTGGTGGAGGTTTAGCTTCTGTTTTTAAAACCACCCTCCCATGTCGACTTACACAACAAGAGGTCCACTACACTAGCTTTGAACTACAGCTATTCGAAGTGAACCTATCACCCCCTGTACTCTGTGCTTTGATATATCGCACCCCAAAGTATCATAAGGATTATATTAATGAATTGGGTGACCTCCTATCTACCATCATGATCAAATATGATCACATCCTGATCTGTGGCGATCTGAATGTACATGTCTGTTGCGAGTCTCGCCCCCTCGTCAAGGACTTCTTAAATCTCCTGGATTCTTTTAATCTCACTGGCCCTCATTTATAAACGCGGTGCAGCCCAAATAATGGGCGTACGGCGAGATCACCGCACCTTTCGGCATTTATCAATATATCTGTTGTTCTCTGTTCCAGGCAGTGTTGAAAAAAGTACTCAAATGTTTTACTTAAGTAAAAGTATCAATCCTGCAACGTAGAAGTACTCTGTTACAAGTAAAAGTCTGGAATTCAAAATTTACTTGAGTAAATGTACGAAAGTATTGGTATCAAAATGTACTTAAAGTACCAAAAGTAAAAGTATTAAAATGTTTGAAAAATAGCCTAGGTATAAAATGAGGCTAAAGTGCTTAATGTATGTTTTATAATGTAATAATTTATATCTGCAAAATATCTAGTAACTTAAATGTTCTAATAATTGTAGTGGAGTACAAGTGCAATATTTGTAGTGGAGTAAAAGTATAGACAATTGGAAATACTCCAGTAAAGTAAAAGTACCTCAAAATTCTACTTAAGTACAGTACTTTAGTAAATGTATTTAATTACTTTACAACACTGGCATATTATACTCTGATGATTTTTGAGTTGAACATGGAAGTTCCTCTTTTTAGTGTTAAAACCGTTTCATACTCTGATGATGAAGCATTTTGAGTTGAGAGGGGAACTTCCCTTGTTTACTGCTAAAAAAACATTTCATATGCTGATGATGAAGCATTTTGAGTTGAGAGGGGAACTTCCCTTGTTTAGAACTGCAGACTCACTCCGAATTGTCCGCCTTAAACTGAAGACTCATCTCTTCAGACTCCACCTCAGCCCGTAGCCTTGAAGACCTTTCAGGCTTATGTAAAGGTTAAAATGTCATTTAGATAACATGTTACAGTATGTAGACAGATGCCAGGTTCTTTGGTGACCTGGCATCCTATAGTTTGTATAGTTTAAACATACATATTATATATATTTATTTTATTTTATACTTTTTAGACTGATGATAGCTTCTTGGTTTACTTATGATCCTAGATGACTATTTCTACACATTTAATGTATTACGTCGTGTTTACCTTGCTTACTGTAAGTCACTCTGGATGTAATTGTAAATTGTTCTAATACCATTTTATACTCTGAAAAAAGAAACAGTAGCAAACATGAAAAGGTTTGAAAATGGGTCTGTGTCCCATAATTGGGTCCCCGCACACATTGTTTGTGAAACACGGGCCTATAGCCTACAGCCTTTGTATAGAATGAGAGCAGGGTGGACAGTGACTGTAGTTTAACAAGAGATATTCAAATGAGAGGAATTATATACTGTGTACACATGCCTGGCTCCACTGCAACACATACACACACACACACACACACACACACACACACACACACACACGCACACTGATGATGCCACATCTCTCGTTTCTGCTACGAAGGATTAACCCAGAAAAATGTCCAGAACCATGAAGTTACAGAATGTGATTTTATGGTCTCCACCAGGCCGAAAGGTATGGCGAGAGAGTACTGTATGTTTTACCCCCTGTCCGTCCGTCCGTCCGTCCGTCCGTGTGTCCTCTCCATGTGTGAGCAGCTAATCTCCGGCACCGTCTGCCCGGTCGCTGCGAAACTGTGCACACACACTCCCTGGATGCCAATTCAGAACCTCTGGCCCAAATGTTTTACATGGGCCTGTTATAGCGCCACCAGGAGGCCGATTTGTGCAAACCCATTTTTTTTATATTACTCCTACAGAGTTTATCCAAACATCACGCAAATCGGTACACAGTATCTCTATAGTCATGTGATCCCTGTTTTAACTAGCCACAGACAATCCAAGCTGCAGTCAGCATCTGGCCTGCACTATAGGCGTAGCATTGTAAATGCCCACCTCCGCCCACTGAGGCCGGCTAGACTTTCAGAACCTAGCACTGACACTACTTTTCTCATGGCACTTTTAAATGTAAGATCTAGTGTAGATTTTTTACTCCTAACAGAAACCTGGATTCGTCCCGGTGACTACACTCCCTTCTCTGAACTTCTCCCCCCCAACTGCTCTTTCCTTAGCTCTCCCCGGGCCACCGGCACTGGTGGAGGTTTAGCTTCTGTTTTTAAAACCACCCTCCCATGTCGACTTACACAACAAGAGGTCCACTACACTAGCTTTGAACTACAGCTATTCGAGGTGAACCTATCACCCCCTGTACTCTGTGCTTTGATATATCGCACCCCAAAGTATCATAAGGATTATATTAATGAATTGGGTGACCTCCTATCTACCATCATGATCAAATATGATCACATCCTGATCTGTGGCGATCTGAATGTACATGTCTGTTGCGAGTCTCGCCCCCTCGTCAAGGACTTCTTAAATCTCCTGGATTCTTTTAATCTCACTGGCCCTCATTTATCAACGCGGTGCAGCCCAAATAATGGGCGTACGGCGAGATCACCGCACCTTTCGGCATTTATCAATATATCCTGACGTGGGCTTCATCCTACCGTACACTGAAATCTCACGTCTGGTAGAGAGCAGTTGTTGACTTTGGCTGCGCCCGTTTATTCCATTGTAGACCTGCGGAGCAGCATTGTCTGACTGTCTGACAGGCATCTCGACACATAATCCACTCCTAAATGTATATCTACACATATATACATCTACAAAATAGCAGATCTGAAAGCTCACAACGGGTCGCATCGGGTCACTCCTCCTTTAATCACATTTAAAGGAGGAGTTCACCCCAAAAATTACTTATTTTCTATCAATTACACACCCCATGAAGCCTTGATTTCATGGATTTATTTTTGTTTTTGTGGCATTCCTAAGACAATAATTTGATGACCGTGTGTATGTCCGGTAGGAGACACTCCTACCGGATACATTAGCCGGTAGGAGACGGGAATCAAATTATTGGTTTAGGAATGCGACAAAAACAAAAAATAATCCACGGATTCAAGGCTTCATATGGTGTGCAATTGATAGAAAATAAGTCATTTGTGGGTGAACTCCTCCATTAAGTTCATGTCTTGATCTCTTGTTGTATGTGATGTGTGACTTTGTTGTCACACTTACATATTTTCCTGTTTGATGTTTTTTTCTTCTTCATTTTTTCTCACCATGTACAGCACTTTGGTCAGTTTCAATTGTTGTAAATGTGCTTTATGAATACAGTTTGATTTGATATGTGATCAACACGGATCTGTCCGATTTCCCATATTCCATCCTGATTGGCTAAGGTTGGCCTAACTAAGTACATTTACTTAAGTAGTGTACTTAAGTACATGTTTGAGGTATTTGTACTTTACTTGAGTAATTCCAATTTCCAATACTTTTACTTATACTCCACTACACCTCAGAGCCTAGGCAAATATTGTGCTTTTACTCCACTACAATTATTTGAAAACTTAAGTTACTAGTTACTTTTCAGATATAAATGATTGTATTATGAAACATACATTAACCACTTCAGCCCTATTTTATACCTAGGCTATTTGAAAATAACCGATTTACAAGCTCACAACGTGTCGCAAGCTTGTAGATCTGCTATTTTCAAATATTTTATTACTTTTACTTTTGGTACTAAGTATATTTTGATGCCAATACTTCTGTACTTTTACTCAAGTAAATTTTGAATTCTGGACTTTTACTTGTAAGGGAGTACTTCTATATTGCAGTATTGCTACTTTTACTAAAGTAAAGAATTTGAGTACTTTTTCCATCCCTGTTTAGAAGGAGGTTACCAGCTCTATCCATCATTTAGCTGGGGACCACCAGGAACCCCCTCAAGGACCACTGGTGTTCCCCGGACCACTGGTTGAGAACCAGCGTCCTATTGGGACCAGAGGCGTGACCGACCGCACGACACAGAGCTGGACGATGTGATGCTGATACATGGAAGAAGAGGTAGGAATCTATCTTTCCTTCCTTCCTTCCTTCCTTCCTTCCTTCCTTCCTTCCTTCCTTCCTTCCTTCCTTCCTTCCTTCTGCAGTGGTTCTCAACCAGTGGGCCCCCGTGAGGATATTGCAAGTGGGCCCCCAAATAATTGACAAACAAAACATTACGATTTCACTGATAGTATAACATGAATATTAATATATATATTATAATATAAAGAACATGTAATTGTATTGTTTCTTATAAAACATGGTGTTTTATAGTGATACAGAGACATAGGAATGTAAAGTCAGAACCAATACATTGATTGATCATTAAAATATAAAAAGCTCTGAAGATGCACGATGTGGCCCCCCCGTCTGACCTCTTTATTAGTGGTCAGATGGGTGGGTGTTCAAGTGGGCCCCCCGTCTGACCTCTTTATTAGTGGTCAGATGGGTGGGTGTTCAAGTGGGCCCCCCGTCTGACCTCTTTATTAGTGGTCAGATGGGTGGGTGTTCAAGTGGGCCCCGGAAAAGTGTTGAGAACCACCTGTGCTATAATGTGATTCAGCTCTGTTTAAAGGGATAGTTCACGCAAAAATAACATTTTTTCACCCCATGGAGACTTGAATATTGTGTCTCTGTAAATGAAGGCTGACGTGTCTGCTGTGTTGTTTCTGCTGTTGAAGCTATAGTGACTTTTGACAGGGTTCAGTATTATGTGTCTATGGTGATGTTGGTCACTTCATTTAGCATAACGTGTGACTTTTGCTGTGACCTTCACACAGTTAGAGCTAGAGGTGTTGAGCTCTGATGTACAGTCAGTAATACACTTCAATTCCAAGTGTTGATTTGGAAGGCTGATGTGAATGATTTTCACGTCTGTTGTGTTGCTGAAATGGTGAGGTGTGTGTGTGTGTGTGTGTGTGTGTGTGTGTGTGTGTGTGTGTGTGTGTGTGTGTGTGTGTGTGTGTGTGTGTGTGTGTGTGTGTGTGTGTGTGTGTGTGTGTGTGTGTGGCCTGAGTCATTGTGAAATGTGTATAGCAACATACATTTGTTGTAATTTTTCAATACATATTTGAAGTTTTTCAGAAACCTTAGGTCAGGATTTAGAAGGAGTTTTTAGAATGGGCCTCAGGTCTAAATGGGTTAATGTAATGTCTTATGTGTTGGTGTCCTGAAAACAAGATATTTTGTCCTTGTGTGTGTGTGATGTAATCTGGTATTTATTTACTGCAACCTGTCTTCTAGTTTCACCAAAGTGATTCTGTTCTATAGAGAGAGAGAGAGAGAGAGAGAGAGAGAGAGAGAGAGAGAGAGAGAGAGAGAGAGAGAGAGAGAGAGAGAGAGAGAGAGACTTTAAAGGTTTATAATGTTCAGCACCTACAGTGATACAGACTGGCAACCAATCAGCAAGAGCAACAAGCTGCACTTTCTTTTTCCTTTATTTATTCAGGGAAGCCCATTGAGAGCAAGCTCTCTTTTTCAAGGACGCCCTGATAACAGCATATAACTTGTGTTAATTATCGTTGATATTATGATGTTGTATTTATTTATTTCATATTGATTGTCCTGTTCTATCTCATTGGAGCCCTGTTGCCTCTGTTTACATCTGTAACATGTAAAGTCATTGTTAATATAATGTACTAGGATATAGGCAGGGCAGGAATTTCAGGGAGGCCACGAAGGCCATGACCGTTGTTGCCCCTCAGTTTGGCCTTGTCCCCCTCAAAAAGAAAGGGCATATCCTGAGGCCACAGTGGCCTTAATGCCCCAGCTGACTGTATCACTTTCTCCTCTGTGTCAGTATGTAGACACCAGTGTCTCTTTCTTGTCAATATGTAGACACCAGTGTCTCTTTCTTGTCAATATGTAGACAGTGTTTCTTTCTTGTCAATATGTAGACACCAGTATCTCTTTCTTGTCAATATGTAGACAGTGTTTCTTTCTTGTCAATATGTAGACACCAGTATCTCTTTCTTGTCAATATGTAGACACCAGTGTCTCTTTCTTGTCAATATGTACCTACCTCCACCAGAACAACCTCCTGGACTCCAACCAGTCTGGGTTCAAAGTGGGTCACTCGACAGAGACTGCCCTCCTGGCAGTGACGGAGTCGCTCCATGCCGCTAGAGCGAACTCTCTCTCCTCCGTCCTGATACTCCTGGACCTGTCTGCAGCGTTCGACACGGTGAACCATCAGATCCTCCTCTCCACCCTCGAGGGGATGGGTGTCTCAGGCTCTGCACTCTCCCTGTTTGCATCCTACCTGACGGGTCGCTCCTACCAGGTGATGCTGAGAGGGTCTGTGTCAGAACCACACAGGCTCACAACTGGGGTTCCCCAAGGCTCGGTTCTGGGTCCTCTTCTTTTCTCTCTCTACACTACATCTCTTGGTGCTGTCATCCACTCCCATGGCTTTTCCTACCACTGCTATGCCGATGACACCCAGCTGATCCTCTCATTCCCCCCCTCTGATACCCAAGTGGAGGCACGCATTGCTGCTTGTCTGGCTGACATCTCGGAGTGGATGTCGACAAACCACCTGAAGCTCAACCTGGACAAGACCGAGCTGATGTTCCTCCCGGGGAAGGGCTGTCCGCACCGAGACATGGCCATCACCATTGATAATGCTGTGGTGACCTCAACTCGGACTGCGAAGAATCTGGGTGTGACCCTGGACGATCAACTGACGTTCTCGGCAAACATCGCATCAGTGACAAGGTCCTGCAGATTCCTCCTCTACAACATCAGGAGGATTCGCCCCTTCCTCACGGAGAAGGCAGCCCAGGTGCTCATCCAGGCTCTTGTCATCTCCCGCCTGGACTACTGCAACTCCCTCCTTGCTGGTGCTCCGGCATCTGCCATCAGACCTCTGGAGCTTGTTCAGAAAGCTGCGGCTCGTCTGGTGTTCAACCGCCCCAAGTTCTCCCACACAACCATCCTTCTCCGTTCTCTACACTGGCTCCCCGTAGCGGCCTCTCTGCCTGACCTACTTGTTGTTAACTAGTTGTACGAACGCTTGTTTTCTATTGTTGTATTGTTTATTGGATCTTGTTTAGTCGATACACTTATTTGTTTTAGCTCATGCTCATTTGATTTAGCTATTTTGTCTCATCTGTTTAAGGAAATAGGTAGCTGATATATTGCACTTTTACCTTAGCGCTAGGTATGCTCTTGGTTGCTTGTTTTTGCAGAAAATGCACTAAAGACTTCTGGTGATTAGTAGTTTTCATTCCCTACCTATGTTGAATACACTTATTGTAAGTCGCTTTGGATAAAAGTGTCTGCTAAATGACTGTAATGTAATGTAATGTAATGTAATATGTAGACACCAGTGTCTCTTTCTTGTCAATATGTAGACACCAGTGTCTCTTTCTTGTCAATATGTAGACACCAGTGTCTCTTTCTTTCCAGTGTCTTTTGTTGAGATTCTGAATTTTTAACTCCCCCTAACTCCCCCACATCTTTAAACCCATCCAGTGACTTTGATTGGTGCAGGGCTGATCATGGATCAGATTATAAATACCATGATGTATTTATTTCACTGCAGATAGTCTACATATTACATTTAATATTACCCTTATTACCCTTATTTACCCTTAAATTCAATTAATTATTTCAATGGACTAAAATATTGTTTTATTAGATGTCCTTCCTGCCCTGGCATTTGGCCTTTGTGCCCTCAAAAAATTAACACCACCAAAGGCCAAGTGGCCTTCGCCCTAAAATGACAAAATTCCAGGCCATGGAAACCTTTTTCCTTTTGAAAATAAACATGAATTCAACATGTTATTGGCAAAGATAAATAAAATAAAGACTACCCACCAGCCTCCCCCCCCCATGTCCATACTGCCTACTATGCATTACCAGAGAAACTTGTATTATTTTGTATTGAACTTTTAATCCTGTTGCTTAATGACTTCTCTCATGAAGGAACAGATTCCATATAAGCCAGCCGGCTTCTTCCTTCCCTTGCACAGCAACTTGTCATTTAATATGTATTGTTTCTATATTTTTTATAACAATGTGCTAATAAACTAAACTAAACTAAACAGAGGAGAGTAGTAATTATAGAACACATAAACATTCTAAACTCAGTCAAGCAAACAGGTACATACTTTATATATGTGTTTAATCATTAATATAATAAATAGCCTTAAGAACTGTGGCCGTTTAAAAGCCTGTCAACAGAACTTACTGCAGGTCACACTTTTGGGCGTAACCTGCATGATGGACTAAACTCTAAACCACGCTTCACACCCACATGTGTCTCAGAAATGTGTTTCCTTCTGCTGCTGTGTGTTATTAAAGCGGTTGCACAGTGAGTGCTGAGGACTGCTGTGTTTGTGCGTTTTACAGTGGTGGGAAAAAAAGTACTCAAATGTTTTACTTAAGTAAAAGTATCGATACTCCAATGTAGAAGTACTCTGTTACAGGTAAAAGTCCGGAATTCAACATTTACTTGAGTGAAAGTACAAAAGTATTGGTATCAACATGTACTTAAAGTACCAAAAATATAAATACTAAAATGTTTGAAAATAGCAAATCTACAAGCTCTGGAGTAGAAGTAAAAGTATAGACAATTGGAAATACTCCACTAAAGTTGAAGTACCTCAAAATTCTACTTAAGTACAGTACTTGAGTAAATGTACTTAATTACTTTACACCACTGGCATTTTATGCTCTGATGATTTTTTTTGTTGAACATGGAATTTCCTCTTTTTAGTGTTAAAACCGTTATACTGTGATGATGAAGCATTTTGAGTTGAGAGGGGAACTTCCCTTGTTTAGAACTGCAGACTCACTCCCATTCTTCCACCTTAAACTGAAGACTCACCGCTTCAGACTCCACCTCAGCCCGTAGCCTTGAAGACCTTTCAGGATTATGCAAAGGTTTAAATGTCATTTAGATAACATGTTACAGTATGTAGACAGATGCCAGGTTCTTTGGTGACCTGGCATCCTATAGTTTGTATAGTTTTAAATGTACATATTATATATATTTATATATATATATATATATATATTTCATGATAACGTCTTGGTTTAACTATGATCCTAGATTACTATTTCTACGCATTTAATGTATTACGTCGTGTTTACCTTGCTTACTGTAAGTCGCTCTGGATTTCATTGTAAATTGTTCTAAAAGCATTTTAAACTCTGAAAAAAGAAATAGCAGCAAACATAAAAAGTTACATTTACTCGTGACCCATAAAAATGGGTCCCATAATTGGGTCCCCGCACCCATTGTTTGTGAAACACGGGCCTATAGCCTACAGCCTTTGTATTGAATGAGAGCAGGGTGGACAGTGACTGTAGTTTAACAAGAGATATTCAAATGAGAGGAATTATGTAGCATTAAAGGCACTTTGTCCTATGAAGGCAGTGGATCAGGTGCTCCAGCGCTGTTTAGCTCTTATGTGTACACATGCCTGACTCCACTGCAACACACACACACACACACACACACACACACACACACACACACACACACACACACACACACACACACACACACATTTGAAATATGTATTTATGTCCACATAAGAAGTACAAGAGCATTGTTACATACAAAACAAAAGATGGCATACTTGTCGAACACAGTGGACACCAATCATGGGTAAAGGAAGCAACGCCTCCTCCAAATTGAGCGGCTTCCTATAATAGCTGATATTGAGCAGTACCTTGCTAATTGTTTAGCCCTCCTTTTGGAGAGGCCGGCCATTTGCCTAGCTGAGAGATGGTCTGCTCTAGCTGATTTTAGCACTTTGGTTAGAAGGCTTCCTCTAAGCTGTAATCAAAAGTACAGCCGACCTCGAGAATGAACACCTCCCTATGATTTTCATTAACAACAATGACATCAGGGGTGTTAGCTGAAATGTTAGAGAACACAGAATCATCGTTGCACAGGTTAAACATGCTCGGCTTCACAGTAGAATGCTTATACAGCGTGATGGAGGACCTGAAAATAGAAGTAATATCTTTATATATCAAATCCACTATTCTGTCATGCCTACTTATGTAAAGTCCCCTGTATACATGGCACCCATTTAGGATGTGGGACATGGTTTCAGCTATTTGTTCATGACGATGATGTATACAGTGAGGAGCATGGTTGCCTGGAAACCAGATGGAGAGGTGAAGTTTAGATGGTAAAACCTGCAACCTCGCTTTCAGAGTAAAGACAACAATGCATTCGTCTAAAGCAACATTTTTTAGCACAGAGTGCGAGACAGAATGGTCCGCAGCGGGGAGACATGCAGTCTTCCCTTGCAACCTCAGTTCAGTCCAATGCTGCCGCTGCCTTTGCTGTTGTGCCCATAAGAGGCGACCTCGGGCATTAGTCAGTGGGAGTTGGTGTTCTGTTCCAAACACAGTCATATATGCTCTGACAGAGATACTGGGGTCAGATATAAAGTCCTCCGAGACAGCCATCGCCTCTGAGTTAGACCCTACCCACTTCAAGGTAACATCAGCCCAACAGCACAGATCGTTTAAGTCCGGCCAGTCTGACCACACACCGAAGCCGGGAGAGCGACTGTCTAGCTTTCCACTAGGTTTCCTCCTGAAGCCTAGGAAGCTAGGATCCGAGCCACATGCCAGGGGGACCTTACGTCGTTTTAGGTCCAGGAATAGAGATGAACGTGCAAGCTCTCTCACATACTGGTCATCATTGTTCAGCATATTTAACAAGTGGGAGAGCCTCGTAGCAATATATGTCCATTAAAAATTGGTCTGTGTCCCATAATTGGGTCCCGCACCCATTGTTTGTGAAACACGGGCCTATAGCCTAAGGCCTTTGTATTGAATGAGAGCAGGGTGGACAGTGACTGTAGTTTAACAAGAGATATTCAAATGAGCGGAATTATGTAGCATTAAAGGCACTTTGTCCTATGAAGGCAGTGGAGCAGGTAATCCAGCACTGTTTAGCTCTTATGTGTACACATGCCTGACTCCACTGCAACACACACACACACACACACACACACACACACACACACACACACACACACACACACACACACACAGTGTGACAGTGCCTGTAAGCAGTTTGATCATTCATCCCATAGCTTGGGGCGCTATAACCATGGCGACGGCTCCCATAGGCCAAACTCTGATTCTCCGTTGTTGACATAAAATCGTGAATAAACAGCTTGCATTTTAGAAAAGTTAAAAACGGGCGTGGTTGTTTGGTGCATAATGCTAATGGACAATGGCTGTTTGTCAAATTCATATCAATTGCTCCAGCCAGTGAGGAGAGCCGGGCAGGACAGACAGATCCTGTCCACAGATGCGACGCAATGCGACACATTGTGAGCTTGTAGATCTGCTATTTTCAAAATAGTTTTATACATTTGAAAATGTGTGAATTGGGACATTCTGCATAATGAGCAGGGGTGCACATAACTGGTGCGCAGGTGCGCATGCGCACCCAAAATAAATAATGCGCACCACATCAGACGACGTGAGGCGCTTTTGCGTACCAACAGCTGGGACAGGAATTTCCAAGCTTTTATTTTTTAGCAAAACTAAGAGAACTAAGAGACTAGAGATCGAGGCTAGGAATTTACTTGCCACACTCACACAATCATGCTAAAGCACGTGTCGGCCCCATGTACAGCCATTAGGCGCAGGGGGACGCATGCTGTGATTGTGTGAGCCTCGCATCCTGACACACAGACAGGCTGCGACTCGCAGCTCGCTGTTAGAGGCGCTCGTCACCGATGATGAACGCACCGTAATGGTGCAAAAATATGCCGTGAACGTCCCAATCTGGCGGATAAAATCAGCGCAGGGCACCAACCTTGGGGGGTTCACCAAACGGCCTGAGTGAAAAAAAAACGGCGAAAATCGGCGGAATTTGGAAGCAGAGCGTCCTTTTTTCAGCCCCCCCCCCCCCCTTGACAAAACTGTCACGGTGGGAACCGTGCTGAAACCCTCCCCCGTTGACAAAACGGGACGGGACCATTCATTTGGTGCGTACCAAGTCACATCTCCAGGTGCTCTTCTGAGTACTACACCTAAAAAGTTATGTGCACCCCTGATAATGAGTACTTTCTACTTGTGTACTTTAAGTACATTTTGATACCAATACCTCTTCAGCCCTATTTCATAGTGAATATATCTATCTACAGACTCACAAGCTTGTGAACTGATAGATCTGCTATTTTTGCTATTTTCACTATTTCATAAACGTTTTTTTTTATGTTTGGAATTGTTTTTAGATTTGTTTGAGCATTTCAGAAATTATTTTGGAAAAAAGTATCAGATTTTGTTCTGAAGAAACGTGACTTTTTCAATTATTGAAAATCTTCTGAATTATTGTTTTTAAAACATTGTAGGAAACCTAACCCATACAAATGGTTGCAAGACCCAAAAATGGGTCCCGACCCATTGTTTGGGAAACACTAATAGCAGCAGACATGTATTGTGTGTTTTACAAACCATACAGTATTGCACAGCCTTATAAAAATATATCATATTTTAATATTACTCGCTTTTGGGGGTTTTTCACTCTGTGGGAAGAAACGAAACAGATGACAAATTTGTTGTTCAGTAGATCATATCTCACACTATAAATAAAAATGTGCTAAATAGCACTAAAATGTTTCTGTGGAGGGTAACGGTCGGTACAACAGCCTAGTTTTTTGGGGTGTTTCGGTCCCAGCAGTTTTTGTATTTGTTTTACTTAAGTTAAGGAATAAGGTTAGGTTTAGACATAGTTTTACTGAGGTTAAGATTAGGAATAAGGTTAGGTTTAGACATAGTTTTACTGAGGTTAAGATTAGGAATAAGGTTAGGTTTAGACATAGTTTTACTGAGGTTAAGCTTAGGAATAAGGTTAGGTTTAGACATAGTTTTACTGAGGTTAAGATTAGGAATAAGGTTCGGTTTAGACATAGTTTTACTGAGGTTAAGTTTAGGAATAAGGTTAGGTTCAGACATAGTTTTACTGAGGTTAAGTTTAGGAATAAGGTTAGGTTCAGACATAGTTTTACTGAGGTTAAGGTTAGGAATAAGGTTAGGTTTAGGCATAGTTTTACTGAGGTTAAGGTTAGGAATAAGGTTGGGTTTAGGCATAGTTTTACTGAGGTTAAGGTTAGGAATAAGGTTAGGTTTAGGCATTGTTTTACTGAGGTTAAGGTTAGGAATAAGGTTAGGTTTAGGCATTGTTTTACTCAGGTTAAAGTTAGGAATAAGGTTAGGTTTAGGCATAGTTTTACTGAGGTTAAGTTTAGGAATAAGGTTAGGTTTAGGCATTGTTTTACTGAGGTTAAGGTTAGGAATAAGGTTGGGTTTAGGCATAGTTTTACTGAGGTTAAGTTTAGGAATAAGGTTAGGTTTAGGCATAGTTTTACTGAGGTTAAGTTTAGGAATAAGGTTAGGTTTAGACATATTTTTACTGAGGTTAAGGTTAGGAATAAGGTTGGGTTTAGGCAGAGTTTTACTGAGGTTAAGGTTAGGAATAAGGTTAGGTTTAGGCATAGTTTTACTGAGGTTATGTTTAGGAATAAGGTTAGGTTTAGACATAGTTTTACTGAGGTTAAGGTTAGGAATAAGGTTGGGTTTAGGCAAAGTTTTACTGAGGTTAAGGTTAGGAATAAGGTTGGGTTTAGGCAGAGTTTTACTGAGGTTATGTTTAGGAATACCTGGTGGCGACCGTTCAGAGGTTACCGGACTAGGTTGTTGTTCAGACCGTTCTTTCTCATCTGACATAACACATTGCACAACATACAATGACAATAATATGGATACAAAATAAAACTAAAAACAAAGATGAGATCGAAAATAAAAT
The DNA here is from genome assembly GCF_963280865.1 of Gymnoscopelus braueri. Classification (NCBI taxonomy): domain Eukaryota; kingdom Metazoa; phylum Chordata; class Actinopteri; order Myctophiformes; family Myctophidae; genus Gymnoscopelus; species Gymnoscopelus braueri. The sequence continues at coordinate 5,062,863 of NC_137621.1, read as the reverse complement.
ATGAAGAAACCTTCAGCAGTATCCCCATCTGCATAACATGCCGAGAGAATACAAGTATATTTAAATGTGCAATAAGTCATTAAGGCTTATAAATGTAATTTATAGCCATTTAGCTACCGCAAAATACCAGCATAAAACACTTATACTGTATATCGTTGTTGTCGGGCAGAAACCTCTTATCTCCATATTTGATTGTGCTTTTTCATAAATCAATGCCCTACTTGATCATACAGCGTCACACAAGAGCCTCAAAAGTAGCAGATCTACAAGCTCCAAACGTCCTGCTTCGAGTGGCGTTTGGAGCTGGTTGATCTGATACTATTTGCTATTTTTTTGTTTGAATCCTGAAAAGTAACTGTTTTGAACATATGAGGTTTCCACCCGACAGAGACAATACACCAGCGGTCTTCAACGTTTTCAGGCCGAGGACCCCCTGGCTGAGAGAGAGATGAAGCAGGGACCCGCTCTATACTGTATAAAATTGTGTTTCAGATAAACCTTTGCCGCTCTTTTTTCCCCTCTACACCTATAACTCGTTGCCAAAAATAGCCGATCTACAAGCTCACAACGCCTCGCAGCGCGAGGCGTTGTGAGCTTGTAGATCTGCTATTTTTGGCTAAAGTTCTCCTCAGAAAAGGGATGCTAGGGTTCAAAGTGGTTAATGTGAAAAAAAATAATCATATCACACAAAGATTTGGGGGACCCCCTGTAGTAACTCTGAGGACCCCCTAGGTGTCCAGGACCCCCTGTTGAAGACCCCTGCGATACACTATAGCAGCAATAGTAACAGTACCTAGTATTTTATACTAAAGCAGCAGCAGGCACATCAACGTGACACATGTGCAAGATAAGTCGTATCTATATATTAATAATACTAGAAGTTCAGCATCTAGCGTGCCGTAGTGACATCGCAGATCCACCTCACAGCTACGTTGCACCAGTGATCTAACTGATATGTCCATATATGGAGAAGAAATACTGCTGCTTATTATTCAACGTGTTGCGCCGCGCTCTCTGTGTGTTTGTTGTAAACGTACTACCCCTCCCCCATTGTGTACAGCCCCTTTTATACATTTTGAACTTGTGAAATGGGACATTCTGCACAATGAGTACTTTTACTTTTGGTACTTTAAGTACATTTTTATTCCAGTACTTTTGTACTTTTACTCTTGAATACCGTACTTTTGTATTTCTACACTGCAGTATTGGTACTTTTACTCAAGTAAAAAAATGTGAGTACTTTTTCCACCACTGTTCAGAACGCTGCTGCTCGAGTCCTTACTAATACCAAGAAAGTGGAGCTTATCACTCCAGTTCTTAGATCCCTACACTGGCTCCCTGTATGTAAACAAAAAAAATACTATTGTTGGTCTGTAAAGGAATGGTTTAGGGGCCAAAACACATTTGTGATCTTGTGCTGATATCCAGAGCTCTCAGGTCATCTGGGAAAGGTCTGCTTTCTGTCCCTAGAATCATAACTGAAAGTAGTTTTTATTATGCACCACATGTCTGGAACAAACCCCTAGAAAACTGCAGGTGTGCTTCAACTCTTAGTTCTTTTAAATCACATCTAAAAGCAGGGGTAGACACGGACAAGAGTAATGGACCCTTCGCTAAGCCAACTCCACTCTGTGACTGGTGGTGCGAAGTTAGTCACACCCAGGCCTGGCAACCTGTGCTTCTCCACCCATTGACTTACATGTTAAATTACGGCTTTTCCCCTTATAAATAATCGATCATTTCAGCAGCAAGAGCTTCAAAATCTCTTCTAAATCTAGTCAACAAGGCCTGCAGTAGGTTATGCACTGGAAAAATGTGCATGACATTATTTCAATAAACTAAAAACAAGGGAAATGTATGAGGGAGTAATAGCCATGGATACACGACGGTCGACTTTCACGACCGTCATGGATAAACTTCAACCTGGTGTTTGCACTTTCTCCATTTACGGCCCGTACATCTACATAAACATTCATATTTCAAACATAAAGCGCTTACCCCATGGCCAGGGATGTTACATTTATGTACGCGCTCTCAGAAGTACCCGTATCATCTGTATTGTTCAATAAAAAGCATTTTAATACGATCGGTGGCCATTTTCACAGCATTTTCTCCTATATGCTTTCAAGTGTGCAACCCTATCGTTTGGGAGATGTATTGCACTCTGATACATTATAACTTTATGAAAAAATGGCCACCAATCAGATTAAAATGCTTTTCATTGAACAATACATAATATACGGGTACTTCTGAGAGGCCCATGCATAATTGTAACATCCTTGGCCATGGGGTAAGCACTTCATACTTGAAATCTGAATGTTTATATAGCTGTACGGATCGTAAATGGAGAAAGTGCAAACACCAGGTTGAGGTTAATCCATGACTGTAACAGGAGTTTTCATGATACCGCAGGGTAACACTACAGTAGCAGTTAATAAATAGACGAACAAAGGAATTAACATACTTTAACGTGCGGAATCCGAAACAGGGAGCGCTGTGATTCTGAATTTTGTTATGATTACGGTGATTAGTATTATTGACACCACCTGGGCGGGTTAGGCGTGTTACTTTCCCGACGTTAAGCTGTGTATGTGTTGGAACAACACAGCCATGCAGCCTTGCAGTTTAAGCACATATTTCAGCTTGGGAAAAGAACCCTCCAACAGGTTTGGGTACGTGGAATCTGTTGCTGGTTCATATTCACCATTGCGTTATTGTGGTATTCCTATTCTTGATATCATATTGCAAATGACTGTGTGTGTGCGGGCGAAATAACATTGACAGCTTTGACAGGTGACGAAAGCTTGCCAGACCATATGCCAGCTTAATATGCCAGCTTGTCCAATGCTAAGCTAGCATTGGACAATCGCTTTTGGGTTGGGGTTTAGCGAAGGGTCCATTAATAGAGCCAGAGGATTTTTAAACACTTCTATTTTATGTAGCCACTTAACTCATTCACTGCCTGAATTATTTCTGGCCGCGTTTGCCCACTGCCAGAGATTTTTAATTGAAAAAAAAAAAGAGCCGAGATACAGAATTTTTCAGTTTTAAGTTAACAAGGAAGTGGAAAGGAGTCTAGATCTTCGAAAAATCATATCTCCTTGGTCTTTGGATCAAATTAAAAAAAAGAAAAACGTTTTTTACGTTCCTGGCAGAATTGTTCATTGGAAATAATTATGTTTTTTATGTTCTAGGCAGGGAATCCTCTCACATCTGTATGTAAATGACCTCCCACACACAATCCTTCCTCCTATTCAGGCCTCCCATGCTGTTTAGGGTTTTATACACCTTGGAGCATGTAGCATAATGTCACACATAGATAACAATCATTGTACCATCACATACAGTAGTTCTGGCTCAGAGAATAAGGGCAAAAAAGGAAAATAAAATAAATAAAGAAATAAAATGACCTCAAAGGCAAAAAAAGGGAAGAGACCAACACTGCCTTCGTCAGGGTGACTAGTCTGTCTAGTCTCCCTGACGAAGGCAAAGTTTCCCCAACGCGTAGGTGTATGTTTTAGGGTCGACGTAAACATGATTAATTGCAGTGCGGTGGAAAAAGTACATTTTTTTTTTACTTGAGTAAAAGTATCAATACTGCAATGCAGAAGTTCATTTTGAGTAAAAGTACAAAAGTATTGGTATCAAAATGTACTTAAAGTACCAAAAGTAAAAGTACTAAAATGTTTGAAAATAACAGATCTAAGCTCACAACGTGTCGCATCGTGAGCTTGTAGATCAGCTATTTTCAAAGAGCCTAGGTTTAAAATAGGGCTAACTTGGTTAATGCATGTTTTATATGTTTTTTATTTTTTTGTGTGTGTGTGTGTGTGTGTGTGTGTGTGTGTGTGTGTGTGTGTGTGTGTGCACATGTTCAGAAGGCAGTTGGTTGGCCAATAGGCTCTTTACCACAACATGTACAGTGTGTGTGTGTGTATATATATAAATATACGTGAGAATTGAGGAAGTAACCAACATATCTGTCTTCTCAAGAAGTTGCACACATGCGGTCGCTGACCTGCTATGTCTCACAGACAGAGTTAAAACCGTAACCAATGGCAACAGACATTTAGCAAATTATGTATAGGGCACTGATTCTCAAATTGGAGGTCCGGGGACCTCCAGGGGTCCTTGAGGGGGAACCGACTGAACATGGAACCTGCATCCACTCTCTTTGGGAGTCGGTCTTGTGTGCTACTCAGCGGTAGGCTAGGTGTCACCGTCAGCTTCACCAGTCAAGTCAGCCTTGTGTCTGGCGGGCTGGCTTGAGCGTTCCCTTCACCCCTCTCTGGTCACTGGCCTTAGCGTCTGGCGAGGGCCTTGCGCCCAAGCATTTAGCGGTGGATGGCGTCTGGCTGTCTGACCGCCCCAAGGGTTGTGAATATTTAATGTGAACATACTATATCTTAAATACAGTATGTTCTGGGTGGGAGCCCACTGGTGTTGGCTCTGGGGTTCTGGGACTGCTTCGCTTATGTATATGTATACAGTATGTATATGTATATGTGTATGTATATGTATATGTATGTATATATGTATGAGTTCCCCATACATTATGCAAAATGTTGGGTGGAGAGATAGTCTCGATGCGATAGAGAACGTTCGGTTAGGCTGTAACCTTTGTCCTCTGAGTGAAGAGACTATCTCTCCACCTCGATGTCGCTCGGCAGCGGTGTCGATCAAAGTAAAACCAGTGTAATAACGCACACCTGGGCCTTATATACCTGTGTGTGTCAGTAGGACCGGTGTGTCTTAAAGAAATATCCACGTTTTAAGCGAGGTGGGGTCATTCCCCCATAGGCCTACATATGAAATATGTTGGGTGGCGAGATAGTAATAAATATAAAACACACTAAGGTAACTCTCATAATAACACATTGGAGATGCCTGGATGACGACAATGACCAGGCTTCTTCTGAAAGAGACCTCTTAAAATACCCCCCCCCCCCCCAAGTTTTGATAGTTAAGGGAAAAAAATACCCTTAAAGGTCTGTAACTGGAGTTATGGGCATCCATAGCCTAATGCATACCCCCCCCCCTACAAGATTTGTGCTGTTAAAATGTGTATTACTCAAGATTGTAGTTTGGCCATTTTCAAATAGTCTATCTATGTAGGATTCAAGTGGTAAAACTGGTCGCTTCTTTTGGGCCTGTTTTCTTAGACCCTGACCGCATGTTTCTCTCGCACAATCTGGCAACACGGGCTGCAGGCGGGCTCTTTAAATGCTCCAGCTCTTCCACCACGCCCCCCCCCCCTCCCCCGCTGCTGACAGGGTGTTTGATACAGGCTGTGTTTGTTTGTTACTAGTAAAGTCAAACAAACAACTCTTAATGTAATGTTCCTCCTCATTGAAGTGTGGAGTATATTATTATGTGTCAGTAATGTCAGGGAGGTCAACCTGACTGAGTCACAGTGTGACAGTTTGAAGGAGAAGTTCATTCATCTTCATGAATGTTGTTTCTAAACGAGAGGATGATTCTCAGCAGGTGAGCTAATAGCTTCCTGCTACAGTTAGCTGCTTAGCATCAGCCTGTGTAGCCTCTATGCAACCTATAGGCTCTATGTAGCTCTGTTCTGTTCCATAGCTTTAGAAGGTGTTCTGCTTAATGCTATGGTACTGTAGAGCATTGGTTCTCCAAGTGGGTTCCGGGGACCCCCAGGGGTACTTGAGGGGGTTCCAGCGGGTCCCCAGCTAAATGATGGATAGAAACCAAATGGACCCTTATGGGTCTGTAACTCTGAGAGTGTACAATCATTTACATACCATTTGTACACTCTCAGAGTTAAATTAACATTGATTTTATAATATAAATTGGGGTCCCAGAGATAGAAATACCATTAAATGGGGGTCCGTAGCCCTAATGCATGTCAAACTGGGGGTCCTTGAAATTAAAATGGTGAATCACTGCTAGAGCCGTAAAGATATTCTCTTATGCAGGGGGTCCTTGGCATATATTTTCAAATGGGGGGTCCGCGGGCTAATAAGTGTCAATTTGGGGGGTCCTTGACATGAAAAGGTTTGAGAACCACTGATGTACACAAAAACTAAACAAATATCCATGAATTCAAGTCTCCATGGGGTGACTAACAGATAGAAACAAAGTCATTTTGAGAGTCATTCTTGAGTGTAAAATGAAACCAAATGGACCCTTACGGGTCCATTTGGTTTCATGTTACACTCTCAAGAGATAAAGATCTAACTTTGGTTTCATGTTACACTCTCAAGAGATAAAGATCTAATAAGGGTCCATTTGGTTACCAGCTCTCTCCATCATTTAGCTGGGGACCACCTGGAACCCCCTCAAGGACCACTGGTGTTCCCCGGACCACTGGTTGAGAACCACCGTCCTAGTGGGACCAGAGGCGTGACCGACCGCACGACACAGAGTTGGACGATGTGATGCTGATACATGGAAGAAGACAGATCAAGGTAGGAATCAATCTTAATTTCTTTCTTTCTTTCTTTCTTTCTGTCTTTCTTTCTTTCTGACTTTCTTTCTTTCTTTCTTTCCCTTGCATTGTTGTGTGTGCTAATGGAGTGGTTCTCAACATGTGGGGCTGGGGCCCACTGGCAGGCCGTGAGGATAGTGCAAGTGGGCCCCCAAATAATTGCCAAAAAAACATCAAGATTTTACTGATAGTAAAACATTAATATTAAAATATATAATATATTATAATGTAAAGACAATGTAATTGTATTATTTCTTTAAAACATTGTGTTTTATAGTGATACAGATACATATGAATGTAAAGTCAGAATCAATACATTGATTGATCATTAAAATAAACAAGCTCTGAAGATACACGATGCAGCCCCCCGTCTGACCTCTTTATTAGTGGTCAGATGGGTGGGTGTTCAAGTGGGCCCCCCCGTCTGACCTCTTTATTAGTGGTCAGATGGGTGGGTGTTCAAGTGGGCCCCGGAAAAGTGTTGAGAACCACCTGTGTTATAATGTGATTCAGCTATCAGGGATAGTTCACCTTTTTTCTATCGATTAGTCACCCCATGGAGACTTGAATTCACCAGCGGTTCCGGTAGGAGACACAAAGGAGACTCTTTGTGTCTCCTACCGGAGCTGCCGCCGGTCATCTCATTATTGTCTTAGGAATGAGACAAAAAAACTAAACAATATCCATTAATTCATGTCTCCATGGGGTGACTAATTGATTGAAAAAGGGTTAGTTAATTTTGGGGGTGGACTATCCCTAAAAATGGTTGATTTTGTTGAACGTTTCTGTCTCTGTAAATGAAGGCTGACGTGTCTGCTGTGTTGTTTCTGCTGTTGAAGCTATAGTGACTTTTGACAGGGTTCAGTATTATGTGTCTATGGTGATGTTGGTCACTTCATTTAGCATAACGTGTGACTTTTGCTGTGACCTTCACACAGTTAGAGCTAGAGGTGTTGAGCTCTGATGTACAGTTATAGACTTCAAAACAGAAATGGTGATATTTCTATCGTGTGTGTGTGTGTGTGTGTGTGTGTGTGTGTGTGTGTGTGTGTGTGTGTGTGTGTGTGTGTGTGTGTGTGTGTGTGTGTGTGTGTGTGTGTGTGTGTGTGGGCCTGAGTCATTGTTAAATGTGTCCTTAATGAAATGTCTTATATGTGTTGGTCCTGAAAAAAACATATTTTGTCCTTGTGTGTGTCATGTGATCTGGTGGTCTACTTTTAGTACTTAAGTATGTGAGAGAGACAGGGGGAGAGGGGGGGTGCTGAGGTGCAACATAAAAATATAGGAGCACTTCTTGCATAACCTCCACAAGCAGTGGCTCTACTGTCAGACTGTCATGGTAAACATTTAAAAATAGGAGCACTTCTTCTTTTGTAACCTACGCAGGCAGCAGCTCTAGACTGTCATCATGGTAAACATTTAAAGATAGGAGCACTTCTTCTTGTGTAACCTCCACAGGCAGCAGCTCTAGACTGTCATCGTGGTAAACATTTAAAAATAGGAGCACTTCTTCTTGTAACCTCCACAAGCAGCACTACAGCTCTACTGTAAGACTGTCATGGTTCATTCATGAGGTTATATTAGAAAGATCACCCTGCTCTCTACCACTTCAATAATCTAACACACTGTGTGTGTGTGTGTGTGTGTGTGTGTGTGTGTGTGTGTGTGTGTGTGTGTGTGTGTGTGTGTGTGTGTGTGTGTGTGTGTGTGTGTGTGTGTGTGTGTGTGTGTGTGTGTGTGTGTGTTGCATACAACTGGTATGAATGTATGTAGCACATCATGACATAATAGTGGAACTCATAGTGAAGGCAGTATAACAAATATCATGCATCTTCAGTGAGAATTCTGTACAAACATTCCTATGTCATTCCATCCATGTTCCATCTCTGTGATAACCCAGACATCTTTACATCTTTGACAGCTGATACACCAGGTGCAGGCTATTTTTTCTTAATATTTTTATATCTGTCAGCTTGGGAAATGCCCACAGACTGGATGTTAGATGGTTTCAACAACTTGGGATGCCCACAAATGAGTAAAAAATGCTGGCCATAATAGTGCTGTGTCTGCTATCATTGGCAGCCGCCCATATATGGCGGAGGCGCTGTTAAGTTGAGTGACATGCTGTTACTTATACCCATAGATCAGGGGTCTTCAACCTTTTCAGGCCAGGGACCCCCAAACTGATGGGGTGATGGAGCAAGGACCCCCTACCTCGTAGGGTAGGGGGTAGGCCACCACATATATCGTATATTTATATATAAAATTGTGTTTTATATGTATAAACATGAACAAATGGTTGCCTGGAGCCTGCTCCTACCCACAGGTTGTCCCAGTAGGTGTGCAAAAGACCTTTTCTTTCTCTACAAAATATGTATAAACATACCATGTTATTGTGCATTCAATACTAAGCTATTCAAATATGTCATGTTATGTTTAAAGACATTAAAAAAAAAACGTTTTAAAAACGTTTTTTTTTATCAAACAATTTTGCGGACCCCCTGCAGTACCTCCGCGGACCCCCTGTTGAAGACCTCTGCCATAGATTGTGTGTGTGTGTAGTGGAGGGTATGTGTTTCATTGCTGCCCCTGTGGTGCAGTGGTTCTCAACGTGCTTTCCGGGAACCCCCAGGGGTCCTTGAGGGGCTTCAAAGGGGATCCCCAGTAAATTGTCACATCAACATCAGTGTAAGCACTTTTATGCATCGGCTATACAACGCAACGCTCTGTGAGCTTGCAGATGAAGTATATCTTCCAGCCATAGTCATACATAAAAATGGGCCAGAACTCAACTTGTTTAATTAGTACACATAAATAGTTAAAAATAGAAGTCTGCCAGATATTCCTTAAAAAGGCAGAACAGGTAAAGGGTGGGGGGATCTGGCCATTTGCATTGGAAAGTCAGCCCCAGGGACACAGACAAACACCTCTCCTTGGATAACAAAAGAAGCATGTGTTTACCTCTAGAATAGAAGGTTTTGTCTCATTGTATTCATTTCGTTTGAAGCTCGGCACCATGTGGATCTATTTAACATACATGTTTACCATTGTCTCCCATAACCTTCTTTTAGGAACAGAGGTACAGACTCAGTTAAAACTTGGGTTAAAATACAGAGATACTTTTAAAGAGGGTATGATCTTTTGGTGAAAACATATACTGAAGTTAAAATGAACAAAGTATTTAACTATGGCCTGTGTAGTTTTAATATGGGTAAAAGCCAGGAGAAGTAAAACTTATTCACTTTGAATTGATTGTTATTAAAAGCCTCATTGAAGTTACTGGTTACAGGTGAATGGGAATGTAATTCTTGGTATCATTCTAAAGTGTATAATGTGCAAAGTATTAATCTAATAACAAAACTTCATTGTGAAATATGGTTCTGTACTGAAAGTAGATATTGCTGAATTGATTCCCCTGTACTGTGTGACCTAGTATATTATGCGCAGCTCAGCTGTCCGCTCGGCCCGCGACGGATCAGCTCCTGATTGGTTGAAAATGAGGACGAGGAGGAGCTTTGAAACTAAAGAGCGTCTTTTGAATCTTTTGTATAAGTACCTGTGATTTTGTAAGTAGCAGTGTGCTGCTATTCTGGACCCTCATGCAGTAACCATTTTTGATGCTCCTTGTCGACAAATAAAAGGCAGGAGAGAACCTTATCACCTTCGGATTTGCTGTCTCCTTTTGTCCTAACACTCTCACTAAAGGCTTGCGTTCGTCCACGTTTATTTCCACGGTGTGTCCGCACACATCAGATACATCACAGATCTGCAATTTTCTAACATCTTAAAGGTTTCATGACATTCAGTTTTACAACACATTAAAAGTCTTTGTCTTGTCATGTCCTTCAAACGTGTATAAAAAGTTTTAACTGAAAATTCCACTCCAGTTTGCCATTGCAGGTGTTTTTCTCTCACAATTCTAAAGCCTTTTCAACTGCAATGAAAGAAGAAATCTTTGCCTGCGGGTGTCGCTGTTGAGGGATTTTGCCTGTCAATCATCGCCTCTGCTCCGTCCCCCCAAAGGAAAGGATAGGGGAGGGGAGGGGCGAGGAGGAGAGTGGGCGGGATTAATCGACTGTGACCTCACTGTCCAAGGGGAAATCACAGATTACTTTTCAGCCTAATTATTCAGAAAACACCAGACCACAGAAAATCCACTGAATGTTCAAAGTTCCGTTTTTTTTTGGGGTGTAATTGAGGTCATAAACCCCCCCAAAAAACATAAAAAATATAAAAAAAAAGTTAAAATGAATGTCATAGAACCTTTAACAACACACAACTTGTACCGGAGTCCCTGACACAACATATGTTCAGATGGGGGTTGAATAAAGCCGAATGCATATTAATTAATTTGGAGGGTGGTCCTTGACATGGAAAAAGCTTGAGAACCACTGGTCTGTTGAAATGCAGGGTTACTGGACACAAAATGCTAAAGTGAACCGAATGAATAGTCTCTCCCTCCCCTCCCTCCCCTCTCTCCCTTCAGGAGTATTTTACTTACTTCAAAGCAAGTCAAAGCTGGCAGCAGGCTTTTTACTTTGACTGGAGGTTGTGAACTGTCCGCTTCCTGCCGGCCCGCGCCTCTCATCCAGGCCGTCTGATAAGGGACTCGTTTAAGACCCCGGACAGCCGGGGCCAATGCAATTAATTAGCTGCTAGATCAGAAAACTGGCAGTTTGTCTGCGTCTCCCCGTCGGGACCCAGGAAAACTGCCAATTACTTTAACCCATTAAGACCGGGAACGCAATACTGTATGAAGATTTTTAGCTATAAGCATTATTTTATACTTTGGGCTATTCAAAAATAGCAGATCTACGAGCTTGTATATTTGCTATTTTTAAAAAATCTTGAAAATGTGTGCAAATCTTTGAATATATATATATTTTCTTTGCTTCAAATCTTTGCTTCTGGAAGTCCCTGGAACTAAATATTTTACAAATGTTCGCTTAAAAAAAATGTATATTCAAAGATTTGCGCACATTTTTCACGATTCAAAAAAAAAATGCTGATCTACAAGCTCGTAGCGCGGCGCTCGGTGCCGCGCTATGAGCTTGTAGATCTGCTACTTTTGAATAGCCAAATAAAATCTTAAAATGACCGGTCTTAATGGGTTAACAACAGTCCACTCTGTAGTCTGTGCACCGTCGTCACTTCAACTTGTCAGTCTTTTTTAAAGTTATAATTATTTTGTTCTGGATTGTTCCTGCCTTTATTGATAGTCACGTTGGAGAGAGAGAACAGGAGAATCAGAGAGAGAGAGAGAGAGAGAGAGAGAGAGAGAGAGAGAGAGAGAGAAGAGAGAGAGAGAGAGAGAGAGAGAGAGAGAGAGAGAGAGAGAGAGAGAGAGAGAGAGAGAGAGAGAGAGAGAGAGAGAGAGAGAGAGAGAGAGAGAGAGAGAGAGGAGAGAGAGAGAGAGAGATGAGAGAGAGAGAGAGAGAGAGAGAGAGAGAGAGAGAGAGAGAGAAGAGAGAGAGAGAGAGCGCGCGCGAGAGCGGGCGGTGGGGAGTGTCACATGCACTGTTAATCCTGGCAGAACAATTTGTTTTAGTCATCTTACATTTTTGTCATCTGCAATGTTTCAGTTTTAGTCTAGTTTTTGTCAACTAAACTTAAGTCGACCAAACATTGTTTTTGACCGTGTCGTAACGCCTGATTAAACTTGAACGGAATCTGTCCAATTTTCCATATTTCATCCTGATTGGCTAAGGTTGGCTTCCAAAGTTTGCAGGATTGCTCCGTTTTCAACAAAATGCCTCAAATCATGAACGCAGCTTGCGATTTCCGTGAGATTTCACACGCACATTCCCACTAGGGCCGAGGAAGAAATACCACTTGAAAATGTTCAAATCAGCCTCATGGTGGCGCTATAAATGGACGATTTGTGTTTTTAACTATAACTGCACCGATCTGCATGAAACTTTGCACGCACACTCCCTAGAGGCCAAGGAAAAAACAACTGCCCTGCATTTTTCACATTTGCCTTTCATAGCGCCACCAGGAGGCCGACTTATGTAAAACACATGTTTTGATATTAAGCCTTCAGAATTTATCCAAATTTCACGCACATCGGTACACATGATCTCTATAGTCATGTGATCACGATGGATCTTTTAAAATGTTCCTATTCCATCCTGATTGGCTAACATTGACATCTAACGTTTGCAGGAGTGGCCCGTTTTGAATAAAATGCCACAAATCATGAATGCAGCGTCCGATTGTGGTGACACTTTGCACGCACTTTCGCACTACATTGAAGAACAAATGCCACCCTTTTAACATTGCCCTATCATAGCGCCACCAGGAGGCCAATTTTGCAACACTTTTCTTTTTTATATTACTCCTACAAATTCAAACATCATGCAAATCGGTACACATATAGTCAAGTGATCAAGATGGTTCCGTCCAATTTATCATATTCCATCCTGATTGGCTAATTCCGAACATTGCTGCCCCACAATAACCTACCTGACCTGGCGGAGACCTGTGCTCCGAGGAGCACTTTTTCTAGTTTTCTATGGCATTTCAGTTTTTTTGGGGGGTATGACCTCCAATTCTTTTCGGCCGCGCGGCTTTGCCGCGCGCCCAGGGTAGGTGTCCCTTATTTCAATCTCTGGGAGTTGGCAACCCTAACCTTGCCATACCTTAGCTTTTGCTGAACTGATGCCACTGGACATACACACAAAATAAACAGGTACAGTGAAAAGAATATGATGTCAAAATTTTCATTTTCTTATAACAATAAGAATGTGTAGTGTGTGTTATAAAATCGAAAAATTTTAGCTTGCGGACCCTTGGACTTTTGGTATTTTGCTGAGTGGCCCCTGAGCCATCTTAAGTGCCCTGCTGAAGAGTAACATCTTTATTTTATTTCAAATGCATTTAGTTATACTTATGAACTTAAATACAAATACATTGGACATAACAAAAGACAATAGAATTTTAATACTAGTCATTAAGCTACTATAATATAGACTGAAAGTAACTAAGGCGGGTCATGTTTGCATGTATGGAATTGTAACAGCTGAAATCAATAATATATCAGTATTCCGATATTAACCTGCGGGCCGCATTAAGTGAAGGTGGGGGCCGCATGTGGCCCCCGGGCCGCCAGTTGCCCATGTATGGTCTAGACCCGCTGTTTGCGAAACCGTGATCTATTGTGTCTGGGCCGTGTGACTCTCCAGACCCCTCTTTTTTGCTTTGATTTGCTCTGTTGTGTGGCTGCATGTGTCCTTTTCCTATGTTGTTGGTCTCTGGTGGAGCATTTAGTTGTTTACAGAGAGAGGCCACTAACTGATGTCTATACAGAGATGGAGACGCCGTTTGCAGTCCCAGCCTCAATGCCTTGTCTAGCATTACATGACGCAAGGGACCTAATTATATTTTTAGCCTAGTTTTCCTTTTCCCGCGCCGTATACTGTGTGTGTGTGTGTGTGTGTGTGTGTGTGTGTGTGTGTGTGTGGGGCATTAAATGCTTAAGTCTTTTTGCTGTCTCAGAACTTGCACAACAACAAAAGGGAAGCATAAAAATAACACGCACACACTTAATCTCTCTCTCACACACACACACACACACACACACACACACACACACACACACACACACACACACACACACACACACACACACACACACACACACACACACACACACACACAGAGAGAACAGAACAGAACACGTTAAACTTTGCATGACCTGCATACATTACATACAACTATGGGAGAAATAGAGAGACAGATCACAGTTGGAAACACACAAACAGCCAGTGGTGGAAAAAGTACTCAAATTCTTGACTTAAGTAAAAGTACCAATACTGCAATATAAAAATACTCTGTAAAAGTCCAGAATTAAAAATGTACTTGAGTAAAAGTACAAAAGTATTGGCATCAAAATGTACTTCAAGTACCAAAAGTAAAAGTACTATATATTTGAAAATAGCAGATCTACAAGCCCACAACGTGTGCTTGCGATGTGACACGTTGTGAGCTTGTAGATCGGCTATTTTCAAATAGCCCATGTATGAAATAGGGTTATAAAGTGGTTAATGTATGTTTCATTATATCATAGTTTATATCTGAAAAGTAACTAGTAACTAAGGTTTTCAAGTAAATGTAGTGGAGTAAAAGTACAATATTTTCCTCTGAGATGTAGTGGAGTAGAAGTAAGTAGTATTGGAAATTGGAAATACTCAAGTAAAGTACAAATACCTCAAAATTGTACTTAAGTACAGTACTTAAGTAAATGTACTTAGTTACTTTTCACCACTGCAAACAGCTTCGGGCTCAAGGACAGTGATCATCCTCTTACTCTACTCCCAGGAAAAATAGTCACTTTTTCATCTGTACGAGAACTGATAGATAAATGGTTGACTCTGATATTTTATTTTATTTATTTTCTGACATTGTAGTAAAAAAGCCGAGAGCTAAGAGTTTGTCGAAAACACAAAGCATCAAGCAGTGACAGTCCACTCAAGCCCTATGTAAAAGATATAATGGCAGAACATTGCAGATCTACAAGTTCACAATGTGTCGCATCGCGAAATGTGTTGAAATATTTACATTTCTTTGATTTATTAGAAAGCATTATTAGGGTCCGAGCACTGCACCAGTGAGAAGCCCTATTGAAATGGCAAAGATTGTCATTATTCCCCAAATGGATCGCGTTTTTGAGGCGCTAAACTTACTCAAAAAGTTGCACAACTTTTCACTCACATCACAGGTGGAGAAAAATTATGTATTTTAATTGTCTCAAAAAGAGGCGTGGCCTAATGGCTCAATAGCGCCCCCTTACAAAATGTTGTGCTTGAAGCCCCACAATATGGTTTCACCTGCATGTATGCAAATATGTACACACCTCTATCACGTCCTGACTTACAAGACAGTCTCTAGGAGCCATGACCTAAACCCAACAGGAAGTCAGCCATTTTTGTTGTTGTAATTTTATTTCAAATGTATTAAAAATGTATTTAGGGACCTGTCGAAATTTACAGAAGGGGGGGCATGGAGGAAATATATGTGCCCTAATTTAAAATGCGATGACCCTCCCTCTGAATGTTAAAAAAAATCAATGACCCTCCCCAAGTGATTAAAAAAAAAAGAATGACCCTCCCCCAAAAATATCAATGACATTTACCTCAGTAAAATGATGTCTATTATACACTAATCTCATTCCTAACCTTACTTCGAGTAAATAAATTGACCGCAAGAAGTAACGTTGCATCGCGGAAAATTACTGCTTGGAGTGGGATTCGATCCGGCGGAAAATGGAGCGCACGGTTTCAGAGTCCGACGATTTACACAGAAGCTACCCGTGCTGGTGAAAGGAATGAGTTATCCGAAGTACTTGACTTTAGCACCGCCCGTCTGGGCAGGGACGTGACGCAAGTGACTGGGGAGTGGCTACGTTCTTCACAATAGCGCTGTTCGCGACGCATCATCAACAGAGAACAAATATGAAAGACAAGCGCGGTATTATGAGAGGCAGGTGCCTGGAGTGCATATGTGATGTCTATGAAACCCAGAACGACATTGCAGCATGTGATTATTGTGGCCATGCCCCTGGCCAACACATGCAGAATACAGTTGTGCCACCACCACCTGATAGTGATACAGCACCTGTCTCCAAATTTGACCAGGTATGTTTCGTTTTTTCTACAGAAGCATCTGTTTTCAAAGAATTACAATACATTTATAAAGTATAGTGTGTGTGTGTGTGTGTGTGTGTGTGTGTGTGTGTGTGTGTGTGTGTGTGTGTGTGTGTACACACACACACACACACACACATTTTAATTTTCAATTGTGTGACACTTTGACACTTTGATTTTCCCGTAGGCCTATATCTAAATCAAATGGTTGTTCTTCATTTCACAGCTTCTAGAGAAAAGGAAGCTTTCACTTGGGTGGCTTCCACATCCCAAGTCTGCAAAGACCCTTTTCCACAACAAAATGCTACCATCCTTTTATGAGGCATCATATCCCGTTTGCAATGACAAACTGTTTCAGAAAGACTTAATGCTAGAAAGAAATAGGTCTTTCAAAGTAACAGAGACAGTTGACCATGTAGAAAACATGATAGAATTTGTATGTGGCCCAAATCCTGCTGCTGGTGGCCGTTTTCTGCACAGTGGATTCAAGATCAAGGGAAAGCATGATGTTATCACCTGTCAGAAAAATCTAGATAAGCTTGAAAACATTAAAGGAAGACTTGGAGAAGAGATTAGTCATATAGAGGAGCATGACAACTCTCTCTTCAAAAAGGATGGGCTGCATCTGAGGCCAGGGCAGGCAAGCAAGGCATCATTCAATGCCACAATGAAGGCCAGGATTAAGAGTCTCCTCTCCTGTGCACAGAGTGCTATGAAAAAGCTGGAGGCCGCACTGCAAAGACTGCAGACATTCTTTACATGTGAGGATAGTGGCCCATCACGCCTCAACAGAATGAAAAAAACAACACAAGAGGAAGACGATGAAGAAGAGGGCCCAGCGGAGGAAGAGGCGTGAGCAAGAACTGATACAGGTATTGTACTGATGTATACTGTACTGATGTGTAACTGTGTAGATATCAATTGCTGTGTTGATGTACTTGGTATCATGATTCATGATGCATACTGCATATAGTGCAACAACAATTCCACTGCAGGATTAATAACACATACATACTTAAATACATTCAATCAATAAATACATAAATAAATCCATCCATCTATGCAGGACCTTTTCCCTGAGGCCTCTCCAGATGTCAGCATCACAGCTGACATGGTGGTCGTTCAAAAGATAGCAGCGATGAACCAGCTGCAGGGAACCTACCTGTACAGCCTGCTGCAGAGAGTGGAGATCACTGAGGGGGCACGCTCAGTGATTATGGCCAACCTGGGGGAGGCTAGCAGGAGAGGATTCCAGGAAGGTTAGCTTGTTTTTGATATGTACTTGTTTTTTTTAAGTGTGCCTACTGTAAAGCAAAGTACGACTTTCATTGTGTAAACACCTGTTTTTGCTACATATGACAATTACATTTATTGTGTCTTGTAGGTCATCGGAGTCTACATGCAGAGTGCACAGGAGACTGTGCTTCTGTAGACTGCCATTTTCAGGAGAGGGCTGCTATCATTTTCCGCAGTCTTGGGGGTCAGACGCACCAGGCAATGTATGCCCCCATTGATACCGGTTTGCCACAACTGACCATGACAGAGCTTGAATCGGATGTCTTGGAGGACATGGAGTTCACCCCAGAACTGGCAGCTCTCCTCAAAGCAGGCTGCTTTGATGAGGAAGTGTCAGGAAGAGTCAATATGATGAACCAAACATAAAAAAACAGACCAGTGACCTCCAATCTATGCATCTTCTTTGCACTTTTGATTTAACACTGCTGCAATGTGTACGTTAACTGTCTGAGACAGTATTGTTTTATAGCACAACATTTCGCTGCTAGTTCTTGTTTAGAGGCAAATGATCAAAACAATAATCAGAGTTATGGCCAGCTCACCAGGGAGTGACCCTGGACACTGCTGTAGCCCCATGTGTCATCTATGTAACCACATAAACCATTATTTTATACTTTTGCTATTCAAAAATAGCAGATATACAAGCTCATAGCGCGCTATGAGCTTGTATATCTTGTATATGATCTTGAAGACCTGCAATTTTAGAAAAATCTTCTCAAATATTTACTTCTGGGGGTCCCTGGAACTACATTTTGAGGCGGGGGTCCGCGGCCATATTCCTATCATTGTGAGTGGTCTTGACATGAAAAAGTTTGAGAACCACTGACTATAGCAACAATTTATTTTCAAAAAACTGTTAGGATTTTAAAAGTAAAAATGAATTCAATTAATGTTTTTTAAGCTTTAGACAGGTAGATGATCCACAAGTGGATCCACTATATCCACTCGCTTTCTGAACTATCACTTTGTGTGCTTTGTTGTGATAATTAACGGATGCATAGCCTTGGATCAAGACTATCATAGATGTATTTTAACGATTTTGAGATTTGAAAGTAAAAGTCGATAAAATAGGCTACATGATACATCTATGATAGTTTGATCCAAGGCTATCGGATACATAGCCTACAACTACAACAACTTAATATAGAATTAGTCTTTATTTGAAAACCGCCAGTTACTTTCCTTGTCGTGGACACGTTTGTTTTTCTTTTTAGCTTAAATGACCTTGTCCTTGAGTAGCTTCTTAATGACATGTGGCCTATTAGACATTTGTAGAATCCCCAGAAGCCAAAAATTGAGTAAAGATGTTCGCTTTAAAACATATATATTCAAAGATTTGCACACATTTCATGACTTTTCAGAAAATAGCAGATCTACAAGCTCATAGGCAACTCTGTGCCGTGCTATGAGCTTGTATATCTGCTATTTTTGAATAGCCAAAGAAATCTTAAAATGACAGATGCGTTCCAGGTCTTAATCTTTTTTTAATTACTCTGATCTGACAATTGAGGCAAATACTGTTGACACAAGTTCAGTGTTAAATATAATACAATGCAATTACAGTGTTCTTTTTTTGTTGCAACCGTATTCTTAGAATATAAAACTGCACTGCCCACCCTGCACAGTTTCATTAAGAGAATAAACACATCTGTAACTCAACCATGGTCCATTTGTCTACTTTCATACAGTGCAATAATGAGGGTCTTACACATGTGTGCACCAAGAGCCTATCTATATTTTGCTGAGTGATATCATGCTAAAAAAAGGAAGTGTTCTCTAAAAAGCAAAAAGTTTGTCCATTAAATTGATTCAAAATGCCTTCATTCCACAGTATCCGGAGGGACTTTGTGGTGTGTATCACTATCAGGTGGTGGTGGCACAACTGTAACGTCCTGCATGTGTTGGCCAGGGGCATGGCCACAATAATCACATGCTACAATGTCGTTCTGGGTTTCATACACATCACATGTGCACTCCAGGCACCTGCCTTTCATTAGATAGCGCTTGTCTTTCATATTTGTTTTTAATACACTCTATTGATGATGCGTCACGAGCAGCGCTACTTTGAAGAACGGATTGAATGCAATTACAAAGTGTTCTTTTTTTGTTGCAACCATATTCTTAGAATATAAAACTGCACTGCCCACCCTGCACAGTTTCATTAAGAGAATAAACACATCTGTAACTCAACCATGGTCCATTTGTCTACTTTCAGTTACACCCCTGTAACTGAAAGTAGACAAATGGACCATCTAGTAATCACTTAAGTTGGACCACTCACTCACGAGTTGTTTCATTCACCCACATGTTAATGTCTGTTTGAGGAGACTAGCCAGTCAGACAGTGATGGCTATGATAATGTGATGATGCTAAACCAGTGTTCCTCAAACATTTTGATTTCAAACTCAACCATTTGTCTACTTTCAGTTACAGGGGTGTAACTGAAAGTAGACACATTTTTTTCTGTGTCATCAAACATCATGCTTTCCCTTGATCTTGAATCCAGTGTGCAGAAAACGGCCACCAGCAGCAGGATTTGGGCCACATACAAATTCTATCATGTTTTCTACATGGTCAACTGTCTCTGTTACTTTGAAAGACCTATTTCTTTCTAGCATTAAGTCTTTCTGAAACAGTTTGTCATTGCAAACGGGATATGATGCCTCATAAAAGGATGGTAGCATTTTGTTGTGGAAAAGGGTCTTTGCAGACTTGGGATGTGGAAGCCACCCAAGCGAAAGCTTGGGTGGCTACGGTTGAGTGGTGGCTACGGTTGAGTTTGAAATCAAAATGTTTGAGGAACACTGGTTTAGCATCATCACATTATCATAGCCATCACTGTCTGACTGGCTAGTCTCCTCAAACAGACATTAACATGTGGGTGAATGAAACAACTCGTGAGTGAGTGGTCCAACTTAAGTGATTACTGGACAAATGCTTTATAGACAGACTTCTATTAGCCATTTGCACAAATGCAAGCTGCAGCTTTCAGAGCCAGCCTTAAAATGGATAAAAGTACATATAATAGACCAAAGGAACATACGGTACATGTGTGTAACTATGTGCTAAATAGGCAGGGTAGAAGAGGGCATTTTCAAAAATGAATTTAGAAAAACTTTACCACATTTCCAGGCCTATAGCAATCATACAGTGCAATAATGAGGGTCTTACACATGTGTGCACCAAGAGCCTATCTATATTTTGCTGAGTGATATCATGCTAAAAACGTACCAAAAAAGGAAGTGTTCTCTAAAAAGCAAAAAGTTAGTCCATTCAATTGATTCAAAATGTATAAAGATAATCTGGATTATCTACCCTCTTTCTCGTCCTACCAAATCGTGACACATCATTGACAGCAGTGTCGTTTTCAGTGGTGTTGCTGGTAGCTATACTATCATCACCATCTATCTCCAGAATGACCTCATCTTCACTTTCGTCACCAGAAAAGTCTACCTCGGACTCAGAGGAAGAGGAGCAGTCATCTGCTGGAAGAGCTGCAAGGCCACTGAGAACATTTGAGCAAACTCTTTTTCCTATGTGAGCTCCCACTATCTCCAGTTTGATGCTCTTCTTACCATGTTGCTGCAAAGCATGCTTGGACAAGTATTTGTCCAACTCCGACACTCTAAGTTTAGACAACTGGTCTTGTCTGTATAGGTCCTCCCAATCATAATCATCATAAGTATTCTCATCTGCCTGACCTTTTCTGTGCTCTCTTTCCTCAGATCTCTTAGTCTTCATCATTTTAATATGTTCTATATGTTGTACATATTCACAAACGCTATGCTCAGAGACCACAAACTTCTGTGAGAACTCAGAGATGGAGACAGGATTGTCAAGCTGCACTTCTAGCCGTCCAAACGCCTTCTTAAGTTGAGCTCGTGGCTGAAAGTCATCTGGTGGCCGATCAGCAAACGGAGTTGTGTTGTACGGGCGATACTTCAACTCTGGAAGTCTTTGGTGGTCTGGATACGGTCTAGGGATCCTTCCTATTGGTGGACTAGAGAGGGGATTTGAGGCGCAGAAGTCACAGAAAGTCCCTCCGGATACTGTGGATTGAGAAAAAAAAGGATACATCAGCATATGTTCTTTAAATGCAATACATATTATCTACATAAAGAGATAAAATTGAAGCCTAGCATTCCTATTCTGGGGGAACAAGTGTTCCTATTCAAGCCTATGTTAATGCTTGTTTGAGTAGCTTACACTAAACCTGATAGTCAGACAGTGATCAGACAGTGATTAGAATCAACTATTAATTTTAACTATTAATGTGCTATTAAGTACGGAGCTCATCCCAATCACCAACACTGTGCAAACTCACCATTGCAACTTCCCTTCAGGTACTCCATGTATAGTTCACCAATCTCAAAATGAGTGTCAAAGAAACTTTCAACCTTTTGAAAGTAACTATGGCCTGGAACAGCTGCTCTCTGTAGCTTGTTGGTTGCCATATACTGCAGCAGATACTTGCGGTTGTAGAAGAACTGGTGTTCTGCAAAAAAAGACGTACACAACTGTCATTAGCACAGACAGACAGACAGACAGACAGACAGACACACACACACACAGTACCTGGTTTTTCCACAGTAAATGCTCTGGTGAATCCAGATGGTGCTGGTGACTTGTCAATGCGGAGTCTGACTTCTTCTGTGACAGCCCATGCGTTCTTTTCCATCATCTTCTCCGCATGATCTGCAAGGTCTGACATCGTCATCATGGAGATATCAGTTCCTGACAAACCATGCGTGTCAGAAAAGGTCTGCCACTGGATTGCACCTCCGTCACAGATCGCTTCACCTGAGGATCAAACAATTTGAAATGAACCATGGAAGTTGTCTCTCTGGATTAAGAGCTTCTGCTAAACGCCTAAAGTGTAAATTGAACATTTTTGTGAAGAATGTGTAGTGTATAATGTAAACTAACAGTGTCAATGTTGCATCTGATGTACTTGTGTCTTACAACAGAAAAGTTGTTATTTACCCATCGATGCATTCAACCGCTCTGCTTCGTTTTGCCCGGAATCCTCTCGGGCTCTGTGAATGCGACACAGCAGGTCCGTTGAATGAATGCGAACTCTTTCCGCTGCTCTGAAACGTACCTAAAAACAAGATTGCAGTTTAGGGTTTAGTCACAATGTATACAGTATTATATCAATATTCTTTTTCAGTTACTATTTTCTACAACATGTTATATACTGTCATCTTGGTACATGCATCTTTTGAGTTCTGAACAATATTGACATACCTCAAAATTTGACACCCCTACTCCAGGTCCGGCATCTGTTAGCTCAATGATCTGAGGACAGGCGGTGGGCATCGGAGTACTATCCTGAAGTTGCAGCAATGCGTGGCAGGACTGTATGATTGTCTTGTAGCAGTTCCACATCTTCTTTCCTGAACAGGAAGACAAGGCAATGGCCGCCTCGACTGCATTAACAACAACAGACACCTGATTGACAACGTCGGTCCCTAATGCAATGTCTGCAGCAGACAGGCTGTCATTTACTTCTAACCAGTCATGTGTGCCTTGCTTCAGTTGTGATTTAAAAGATTCCAACTGTAAGCCGGTATATGACCTAAAAGGGCAGTCTGCCTTCTTTGTAACACACATTACATCGGCTTCCATTGCTGCGTCAAGGAAATACTTCGTCACATCTCTGTTCCTGCAGAAGAGCTTTCGTATCTCCTGATGGATAACTGTGCTACTGCTAGGCACTTCAAAGTCAACAGGACATTCCCGTCTGAGACGCATATAATTCGATGCCCATGTTGTCCCATGGGTTCCAAGGTAGGCCTTTGGGTGGATCACTGCCATACTGGAATCTTCTGAGGAAATCAAGGTACGAGACTCCATTTCCGAAGGTTCTTTCTTCAGTACACGGAAGGCAGAGGGTGTGACATACATCGACGGCTCAGGGAAGTCATGAGTTGGCAGTCTTCTAGCAAGTTGTTCATCTGTAGGCTGCAGAATTGACTGATGCCTTGACCCAGTGAAGCCCTCTGTGAAAACACGAACAATTGTGTTATTCACTCAGACACCATCACGTTTACACAGAACACACAGTGTCATGTTGACACTGTGTTGACACTTCAGATACACAGATACATAGGTGTCAATATATCATCAAATGTGCATTGTTGTATTGTTTTAATAAAGAAAAGAAAAGCACAATAGATTATTCATTTCAGACACAGTACATACTACAGAGAAAATTCAACATGATGAAATATTAAACTAAAACAAACCTGAAGTTCCAGGACGTAGGTACGCTTTGTCATCCATGCTGATGGCCAAACCAAACTTTCTTCTTTCCCCGGCCTCAACTCCGAACAGATGTTCCTTGGCGAGCGCAACATGCTTCCTCTGATGGTGTGTGCATTCGTTGTCTCGTTCCTCTGTTTTAGGAGGCTTCTTAGAACACCACAATCCTTGACCTTTCTGTGGAAGACATTGTATGAAAACATTAAGATGCCATCTCTAAACCGTAATAATCAGACTGATACTTCAGATGAACAACAGTGGTATTAATCAATATATAACTTTCCTGCAATATAAATGTTAATGAACACTCCACAACTCGTTAATCATTGTTATGACATTGGGCAAAGGGGCGAAAATCACCCAAGTTCTGCAGTAAACCTGAAAGTTGACATACTTTCCACAGATTACCATAATTACACAAAGAGTTGTTACATTCATCCACACGCATTAAGCCTGTTTGAGGACCCTAGACAGTCAGATAGTGATGATGGCTATGATAATGCTTAACCAGTGACCAAATGGACCCTTATGAGTCCATGTTTTAGTTACAGACCTGTAAGGGTCAATTTGGAATCTCCTGAAAGAAAGCTGGGGGTTCCTGGACCCCACTTTTCACTCTGCACCAAATGTCTTTGCCAAAAATAGTCGATCTACAAACTCATAACATGTTGTGTTGCAAAGCATTGTAAGCTTGGATATTTTTTGTCACTAATGAATATTGCACACTACATGCATAAATCTCATTCTGAGATACTTACATGTCTCTTGCTTTGGAGGGATCGCAGGCGTGTTGGTCTTGCCCTTGATGTGACTGTGGACACAGCTCGAATCAGTGGCAGTCCATATTTCTCCCTTCTGAAGTTTGCCAGTCTCAGCAGATCCCTGTTCTTCACTCTATGATGAGTGTACAGAACACTTTCATGCCTGCGCCCATGAACTGTGGTTTTGTCCTCTGAAAACAAGAGTGAATCCAAACATTTTAGAAGATAGTCATTGGCTTTAACCCATTTAGACTGGAAAAGCATCTTGTGTCATTTTAGATTTCTTTGGGTATTCAAAAATAGCATATACAACCTCATAGCGTGGCACTCTGTGCCGTGCTATGAGCTTGTAGATCTGCTATTTTTTGGGATGAAAATGTGTGTTTTAAAGCGAACATGTTTAATTCAGATCTGTGCTTCTGGAGGGTCCCTGGAACAACATATTTTGAGCTGGGGGTCCGCGGCCAAATACATATCATTTTGTGGGTCCTTGACATGGAAATGTTGGAGCACCACTGATATAGCAACATACAATAGGATTTAGAAAACATTTTTAGATATGTATTTGGCTGCGGACCCCCATCTCGAAATGTTTTGTTCCAGGGACCCCCCAGAAGCAAAGATTTGAGTTACAAATGTTTGCTTTAAAAAAAAAAAGCAATTCTTCCAAAAAATAGCAGATCTACAAGCTCATAGCGCAGCACTTGCCGCGCAATGAGCTTGTAGATCTGCTATTTTTGAATAGCCAAAGAAATCCCCAAATTACACAGATGTGTCCCCGGTCTTAATGGGTTTAATGAATTCAGTATTCTTGCAATTAATATGCCATTGTCTGACTCTGCCAAATTACTATAGTTTGAGTCATCTGTCAGCTCTCTCATTCGTGTGTACACACACACACACACACACACACACACACACACACACACACACACACACACACACACACACACACGTATATATGTATGAACTGATTAAATTAATGTACTTCATTTACCTATGCACTTGGCCAACCAAATCTCATCTTCAGTATCCACCATAGTTTTGGGACCTGCACCTCTGGCTCTTTTTTTGAGCAGCTGATCATCTGCAATTTGAGCTGCCTTCCTCTTCACAGCTTGTCTGAAGCACTGCTTTGTGTACGGTGTCTCCTTCAACTATACATGAAAACACCACAAGTTTAATACAGAATTTGTGCACATAAAAATTGAGCCAGCCTTCACCACTTAAGCCCTATATACACTTTGTTGTATGATGAACATAGAATAGCTGCTCTAACAGCTCACAATGTGTTTGTTAGATCTATTTAAAACATGCAATAAAATATGGTTTGTAGATGCACAAAGGATTGTGATTAACAGTATACAGATTATGTTACCTTTAATTTATTGACATGCTCCAGTGACTCCTGCAGAGAGGATCTCTCTGTCTCCAAATCGCCAACTCTTTCTGGGGGCCATCTCCCTGCAACAGCTTGTATTTTCTCTGTGGCAGCGTCTACTCTAGCCTTCAGACTCTTGATGCGGTCAGCAAGCCTCTGGTTGACCGAAACCTCCGCCTCAGATTTGCAGGCCTCCCACGCCTCCAGTCGTTGTTCAAGGTCTCTCAACAACTTGGCAGCTCTGGTGGAACTCATGCCAAATTGTGTGTCACTTTTAACCGCAGATACTGAGAGTAGGGCTTTGGAAACATTTCTGTCATACTCATTGACCATGGAGTCAATGGTACGATGTACGAGTTCAGCAGTGACTTCCTCTCCATATTCTTCGTGCTGTTCTTCATCCTCCTCAACCAGGTGAAGAAAAATGCTCTCCAGTGCAACACTCCCATCCTTTAAAATGATGAATTGTTGTCCCGATTTCCCTCTGTATATTAAAACAGGGATGCCGGATGTCTCGTCTATGAGACTATCCCGAAAATAGAGTCGTTTTGGTCGACCATTGAAAAAAGCACAGAACAGCTCGAAGCCAAATTCAAAATCAACACACCCACAGGGTAGCAATTCCAGGAGTACTTGTTTAACTCCTCTGAGTTTGCTGTCGTTTGTTCTCCTCTCTATTGCATTTTCAATTTTGTTGAGACTTTCCTCAGCAGAGAGAGTCTGCAGCGAAACTCTTAAATTTCGGTGTAGATAGCTTTTAATACGGACATTTGTTCTCCCGCTGTTGTGCGACGCCATACTTGTTGTTGTTATGTTTACACCAACCAGACCCACAGAGAGAGAGCACGCTGTCCACAACGAGCTAAAATGGTGTCGTCACCAAAAAGAGCGTCACTGATTGGCCAAATATTGAACACGCCCACTGTCTGGATAGGCCAAGCACAATGATTGACACATAGGGGGAACAATGGAAAACGGTGTTGTTGGGAAGTACCATTGAGGAAAAAACGGAGGGGTAGATAATGTTGCGTTGATAACAGTTCTCCTGAATCCAGAAAAACTGTATTAAAAAATATGTATAAAAAACCCGGACTATTTTATTAATTCAAAATTGCATGACCCTCCCTTGGACTCAAAGTAAAATTAGTTGACCCTCCCTCGGACTAAATTTAAAATGGCATGACCCTCCCCTATTTTCCTCCTTACCCCCCCTTCTGTAAATTTCGACTGGTCCCTTAGAAAGAAAGAAGCTGCGTTGAATTTGCCGTTAGTTTGACTGATACTTGCTCTCCACTTCTGCCTCTCAATCTTCAAAAAAATGTAGTAGCTTGACAGTTAGTGAGACAGTGTAGTGTGTACTTGGTACAGAAAATGGCCGATTTGCAAAGCTCACAAAGCATTGGCGGGATGACGTGGTTGTGAGCTTGTAAATCAGCGTATTTCTCGGCGTGTGACGCGACGCACAGCCAAGTATAAACGGAATACTGTTCCAGGAACATTTGGTTCTCCGATTCTCAGTGTTCCTTAACTATCTTACTTGGATTTTGAAGTATTCAAATGCCAGGATAGTGTGACTTGCAGATTGAGACAAAAATGCAATTATCCGAAAACTTCTGTACAAGCCGGCGGCATGTAGGTCGTTTAAACCCGCTTCATCTCCGAGTCAGAAAGAAGAGCCTTGATGTGGAATCTTTTTCACACATTTCCCCATCCCGAGGTATATCTTTTTTTTAGAGAGAGTTGGTGAACGATGGAGTTGAATGTACTTTGTGTTCTTGTTCTTCCTGTCATAACAAGAACTGCGTTTGTGCTTAGTTTTTTTTTGCTATATACATCCCTGTCAGTGAAGCCATTAAAACAACTTACAAGCCCAGCAGAAACACTGGGGTACACACAGCTCAGCGTATAGGAAATGAGGAGCAAGGCAATTATTAGTGATGAGTCACACATCCCTTGTAGTGGATAATAGGGGGGAGTACAGGGGGCGCCACATCCCTCCAAGCCATCCACACACACACGCACGCGCACACACACACACACACACACACACACACACACACACACACACACACACACACACACACACACACACACTTTGATGTCTGCTAGTACAGTGGTTCTCAAACCTATTTCATGTCAAGGACCCCCAAATTGACACTTATTAGCCCGCGGACCCCTATTTGGAGAGATAAGCCAGGGACCCTCATAGGAGAAGATTTTTACGGCTCTAGCAGTGATTCACAACCATTTTAATTTCAAGGATCCCCAGTTTGACATGCATTAGTGCTACGGACCCCCATTTAATGGCATTTCTATCTCTGGGACCCGTCGATTTGGTTCCTAACTCCATCATTTAGCTGGGGACCCCCTGGGACTCCCTCAAGGACCCCTGGGGGTCCCCGGACCCCACTTTAAGAACCAATGTGCTAGTATATGTTGCTGCATATTGTGATTATGGATGGGAACCGTTAAGGATTTTTTTACGATTACGGTTCCTCGTCAAATTCCCTCTCAACGGTACGATTCCCATTAACCCATTTAATCTGGGAACACATATCTGTCATTTTAGATTTCTTTGGCTATTCAACAATAGCAGATCTACAAGTTCAAGTTATTCTACAATAACTTGTAGATCTGCTTTTTTTGAAAAATCTTTGAATATGTATTGGCAAATGATAGCAGACATTTGACACATGTGTTTTTAACATAAATTAGTCAGGTGGTGGCTGTATGTCCATATATGGTAAAAGACCAACTTAAAGACCAGAGGCGACCGAGCTTTTGCTGCCATAGCCCCCACACTATGGAATGCGCTCCCCCCCATGTTAAAAGGGCCCCCACCATTGAGACTTTTAAATCTTGGCTTAAGACACACCTTGGCATTTTAACCCCGCTTGAGAGTTTCTTTGGTCTATGTCTTATTTGTTTTCTGTGTGTTTTTGCTGGTGCTTTCTGTGTTTTTTAGCATGTTTAACAGTGTATTTTGCATGATTTTCTGTACAGCACTTTGTAAACCCTGGTTGTGAAATGTGCAATACAAATAAAGTGGATTGGATTGGATTGGATACCATTGGAATGGACCAGTAGTCTACTGGAAGCGGAGTGTCTCTCTCTCTCTCTCTCTCTCTCTCTCTCTCTCTCGGTCTTAGAGCGTAAACACAAGCACGTTGCTAGCCTCTAAAGCAGTGATGTCAAACTGGTGTTTCGCGGCCAATTCTGGCCGCGCTGTGAGCTTGTAGATCTGCTATTTTCAAACATTGTAGTACTTTTACTTTTGGTAATTTAAGTACATTTTGATACCAACACTTTAGTACTTTTACTCAAGTACATTTTGAATTCCGGACTTTTACTTGTAACGGAGTACTTCTACATTGCACTATTGATACTTTTATTTAAGTAAAATATTTGAGTACTTTTTCCACCACTGATATTACACTAGTCTAGGCTAGTGACTTTATACATAGTCAGATACTAGAATGTGTCCTTATATTATCATCACTTTACCCAGATACAGCTCAAGTGGAGTTAGGAGGTTTTTCTTTTTTTAATATATTTTTTTCATAATTGTAATCAATGATAGAAAAAACAACTATTTGGAGTTTGGTTCTTTGACCGACATTTTGATGATCCAATGGAGTTAGGTTTAGTCAGAAGCGCTTTTTAATACTTTTCATTGGTTCTATATTTGTCAAACCCACACTCAGACGTAAAGGGCCGGTGTTCAATAGCACTGATTTATAAAAAATACATGAAAAAAATGAATCTGGTACTTCTTTTTTTATTCTCACATGGAATTTGGATGAGGCTGGAACCTTGCCTTTTTTCATTTTATATTTGATTTATTTCACTCTAATGTTATAATGGAAGTCAATGGCAGTCAGATCGGGCTGAAACCATGCCCAAATATGGAGTCATTATGTCATAGTTGACTGACGTCACAGATTGGTCACATGAAGTCTGAAATCCACATGAGGCCACGCCCTTATTGGACCCCGTCTTATTTATGTTATAAATGTGTTGCTGTTGGTAGTCATGGCTTCCAGTTCCCACCTGATGTTGTGTGGGAGTTCAGACTGCTCCAGACTATACTCAATAACTGCTAGCTAGCTTAACGTCTTCAGGCTAGGACTTAAGTCTAAGATATGCTCAAGTGTGTTTTTTCCAAAGAGGATCATACAATCTCCCACAATGCAACAGCACATCCTATATCCACACAGGCCTTTCCCTTTGGGCTCAACCTTCTTCCAGGAGAAGGTCTGTGGACTGAATTTCCACAGATCATTGAGGGTAGCACAATTATATATCATGCCACCAAATATGTACAGCTCTCCATTGTAGGTAAAGGCTGAATGACCCCAGCGTTGTTCTGTAAGATGCTGTGCAGAAGGTGTGTTCAGCCAGCATTCGGTCTCTGTGTCAAACCTACTGATGCTGTTGTTGCTGGAGGAGGAGGCTCCACTCCCAAATACAAACATCTTTGTCCCAATGATGGTGGCAGAGTGGCGTGATGAAGCAGGTGGTCCAGTGCCTCCGGTGTTAATGTGTTAATCATAGACCAGACCATTGTGGTTGTGTCCAACTTGTACATGTCATTAGTGCATCCAGTACCACGGCTGTATCCTCCATAGACATACATGACCTTCCCCAAGACACAGGCTGAGTGTCCGTCCCTCGCCTCTGGAACAGTTCCAGAAATCTTGGGCTTGAACAATCTGTGGGTGTTGACATTAAATGCATACAGGAAGCACGTGTATCTGTGAGGTTCATAACCCCCCCAGATGTAGATTATATCTTCTATCAGTACAGCTGTGCGTTGGTGGTAGCAGCGATTGGATGTAACCTCAAGCTGACATTCTCCTCTTCCAGTTGCCACTGGGGTCAACTTCCTCCAGCGTAAAGACACTGTGTTGAAGACGTGAACATCAATATGATGATCCTTGTTGTCGTTCTTGACCCCTCCAAACGAGTAGACTTTGTCTCCCACGGCAACAGCTGCATGACAGTCAAACTCTGGTCCTCCGTTCAGATGCAGCGTCCAGCAGAACATTTCTCACAACAGCTCCTACAGGGATCAAATTAGATTCCTCAAATGTAATTTGGGACTTGAACCGAGATGTCTGACAAATGAGCTTTAAAGGTAGCTCTGTCAACAAGAAAGAACCAGGTTAAGGCGTCGAGTCAAGATCGATCCTTAAGTAACCCGATGATAAAGTCTTGACAATATTTGTAAACGGTATCCAATTCTGGTCAGAGATGGATGGTTAGAGATGGATGAATGCAAGAGCGTTGGTTGAGTTCTGCTTTCCCTGGAGACTGTCTCCTTTTATACCATTGGTCAGACTGATGATGTCATCCTGACACAATGTCATGATGCGTCGTCCATATTCATGGATGTGAATATTATTGTATTTTATTAAATAATAATATTTATTATAGATTTATAGATTTTTTTGCAACGGTGATCCGTCTGTCCCTTACTTCTTAGAGTGTTCATGGGTGATTCCAGTGCTGCTCCTTGTGGAAAAAAACGAAAAAAACAAAAAGACTGATAACACGGTTTGAACCGTGTTCGGCACCAAAGTGCTACTCTTTGAAAACAATGTTTGAACCGTGTTTGGCACCCGATGTGTTAAGAGACACTGCTCTCATAGTGGGCGCTTTGTTCAGCACCCGGCGCTGTCCGGTGCTGAAAACCTTCACTTTGACCTTCTGCCCTACTTGGGTAATGAACACATAATGACCAAATTATAATGTTTGTTTACCCAGGGGAGGGAGGGGGGGAGAGAGGGAGAGAGAGAGAGAAAGGGAGAGAGAGAGATGGGGGGAGAGAGAGAGAGAGAGAGAGAGAGAGAGGGAGAGGGAGAGAGAGAGAGAGAGAGATCAGCTGCATTTCAGGTGATGAAAGGGAGACTTTTCTGAACTTCACAATCATTTTAACCACATAATCCATTTATACGTTGGCTATTAACAAATAGCGGATGTACAAGCTCGCAGCCCGACACAAAGTGACACGCTGCAAGCTTGTATATCTGCTATTTTAGATTTTTTTTGTGGAAAATATTGAAAATGTTTGGCCAGTTTTTTTATAATTTTGAATTGAATCTTGAATTGAATTTTAACATAAATCTTCTCTCCAATGGGTCCCTGGCACAAAAACAAATCAGATGGGGGTCCGTGGCCAAATATTGATCAATTTGGGGGTCCTTGACATGAAATAGTTTGAGAACCACTGGCCTAAACAGAGTGATACAAATACATCCCATCCTTAACCCGTGCACACATCTACAGTCGCGCGTGTGTGTGTGTGTGTGTGCACGCACACCAGTGTGTGTATTTATACGTGCATGTGTTTGCACACACCAGCAGGTTCAGTATGTGTATGGTCGTGTGCGTGCGCGTGTATGTGTATGGTCGTATTCTGTATGTGTATGGCCGTGCGTGCGTGTGTGCGTGCGTGTGTGTGCGTGCGCGTGCCGTCTGGGTTTGCTCCAATTAACTCCACAGTGGTAATCAGAGCGGTTCTGATTTAGTCTGGTTGTCATGACAACAGTCTAGACGATGACAGTGTGTGGGGTCTGTGATAAGCAGTGGTGGAAAAAGTACTTGCATGTTTTACTTAAGTAAAATAATCAATACTGCAATGTATAAATACTATGTTACAAGTAAAAGTTACTTGAGTAAAAGTGCAAAAGTATTGTTATCAATATGTACTTAATGTACCAGAAGTAGAAAGTACTCATTATGCAGAATGTCCCATTTCACAAGTGTACAAATGTATAAAATGCATTGAAAATATTTTGAAAGCGGCAGATCTACAAGCTCACAATGCGTCACATCGCATTGTAGACGCTTGTAGATCGGCTATGTTCAAATGTCTGAAATGCATATAAGGCTGAAGTGGTTAGTGTATGTTTTTTGTAATAATAATTCAAATCTACAAAGTAACTAGCATCTAAAGTTTTCAAATAATTGTAGTGGAGTAAAAGTACAATATTTACCTCTGAGACGTAGTGGAGTAGAAGTAAAAGCACTGAAAATTAGACTTACAGTAAGTTACTTACTTAAGTACAGTACTTGAGTAAATGTACTTAGTTACTTTACACCACTGGTGATACGAGTTAACCCACATCTGGACTGACTTTTTTGAGTTTGAGAAAATATTTTTTATTAGAAGATTTGCACAAAATAATGTTCAAGATTTTTCTAAAATAGCAGATCTACAAGCTCATAGTGCGGCACTCGGTGCCGCACTATGAGCTTGTAGATCTGCTATTTTTGAATAGCCCAAAGTATTAGATAATGGTTATAGTTCAAATCTAAAATGACACAGATGCGTTCCTGGTCTTTAGAGGGTTAATATTTGACCAAATGGTCTTGTCTTGTCGTGACACCATTTCCATGCGCAGAGCTGTTGAGTGTGAAGTGTGTGAATATTTATTCCACTCGTCCTATTTGTTACGTGCACACACGCACGCACAGATGCACGCACGCACGCAGACGCACACGCATACACACACCACATTCCCCCAGTGGCATCACCCAAAGCTGCACCCCAATGATTACTTGCTGATAGAAACAAGTAGCCCCACTTACACACACACTTACACACTTACATGCACACTTACACTCACACACACACACACACGTACACACACACTTGCACTGACACCGGTATCTGCAGTGTGGTCCTTAATGACTACACACTGATATTAATACACGCCAAACACACACACACACGACAGACACACACGCACACGCACACACACACACACACACACACACACACACACACACACACACACACACACACACACACACACACACACACACCTTGAACAACTACATATTCACATCAAAGGGACTACACCATTAATTTTAACTTTTCCTTCTTTTTTGTGTGTTTTTGGTCTCCCCTACCTCTCTTCTATCCCAAAAAACACCCCCGTTTGAACACTCAGGCTTTCACAGCATATCTGGGATTTTATGTAAATTGGTCTCAAAACAGGCCAAACTGATTTAGCCCCGAAAGTGACGTCACTAGCGATACAATCCCTCCCGTTTTTCAGTTCCAACTTAAGAAAAAAAAAAAAAAAAAATCCCCCTTTTTGTCTCCGCCAGGCCGAAAGGCATGGCGAGAGAGTATGTTTTGCCCCCTGTCTGTCTGTGTGTGTGTGTCCGTCCTTCTGTCTGCGACCAGCTAATATCCGCCACCGTTGACCCGGTCGCTGTGAAACTGTGCACACACACTCCCTGGATGCCACAGCAGAACCTCTGCCACACATTTTTCAGATTAGCCTGTCTTAGCGCCACCATGAGGCCGACTTTTGCTAAACACATTTTTTTATATTACTCCTACAGATTTTGTCCAAAAAACACGCAAATCGGTACACACTATCTCCATAGCCATGTAATCAACACGGATCTGTCTGATTTTCCATATGCCATCCTGATTGGCCAAAATTGGCTTCCAAAGTTTGCAGGATTGGTTCATTTCGAACAAAATGCCTCAAATCATGAACGCAGCATGCGATTTGCATGAAATTTTCCACGTTCCACTTGGCCCAGGAAGAAATGCCACTTGAAAACGTTCAAATCAGCCTCATGGTGGCGCTATAACAGGCCGATTCACGTTTTTAGTTATTACTGCATCGATCTGCGTGAAACTTTGCGCGCACACTCCCTAGAGGCCAAGGAAAAACATTTGCCCTGCATTTTTCACATAATGCCTTTTGCCGCGCCACCAGGAGGCTGAGTTTTGTAAAACAATTTTTTTGCTCTTACTCCTTCAGATTCTGTCCAAAAATCACGCAAATCGGTACACAGTATCTCTATAGTCATGTTTTCAAGATGGATGATCACAGATATTTCATATTTCATCCTACTTGGCTAACATTGGCTTCCAAAGTTTGCAGGATAGGTCCGTTTTGAACAAAATTCCTCAAATCATGAACGCAGTGTGCGATTTCCGTGAAATTTTGCACGCACATTCCCACTAGGCCGAGGAAGAAATGCCACCCTTTTCACATTGGCCTGTTATAGCGCCACCAGCAGGTCTAATTTAGCAAACCAAATTTTTTGAACAAAATGCCTCAAATCATGAACGCAGTGTCCGATTGCCGTGCAAGGCCTAAGAAGAAATGGCACCCTTTTCACATTGACCTATTATAGCGCCACCAGGAGGCCAAAATAATCTACCTGACCTGGCGGAGACCTGTGCTCCGAGGAGCACTTTTTCTAGTTTTTCTTTTTTTTACTTTTCCACTCAGAACCAGGAGATAACATGCATACAAACTGGCTCAATAGCACCACGTGCACATCAGGACAATGTGGTATTGCAGGTGAAAGTGCTTTATAAGCCAGAGAGAAGTTAGTTGGAATGAGTATATCTGAGGCTTGATTTAGGCTCAAACCTTTTGATAAACGTTTGAGGGACATAATTATGATATTAAATGTTATTATTATTAGTTTTAATTCCTGGTGTAGATCCTTTAATGCATGCACACATATCGTTGCTGTCGGGCAAAAAACCTCTTATCTCCATATTCAAACCGTAAATGTGTAAATTAACGCCCTACTTGATCATGATACAGCGTCACACAAAGGCATCAGTAACAGTTTTGGACATATGAGGTTTGCACCCGACAGAGACCATACGCACGCACACACACACACATACACACACACGCACGCGCACACACACACACACACACACACACACACACACACACACACACACGCGCGCACGCACACACACACACACACACACACACACACACACACGCACAGAGCAGGACTCAATGAGCTGAGAACATTGCCACGCATAATGAGGTCTGGTATATTCTGAATAATTGATGCGAAGAAAATGGATTTGTAATCCTCAGAGTAACAAATAATAATATCCTCCGGTTGATGTTATTACTCCCCTATATCTCAGAGGCAAATATCGTACTTTTTACTCCACTACTAAGTAGTACTCCACTACTAAGTATTTGAAAACTTTAGTTACTTTGTAGATTATTATTACAAAACATATATTAACCATGCAGCCCTATGTACATTTCGACCATTTTTAAAATAGCCGATCTACAAGCTCACAATGCGTCGCCATGCGACGCATTGTGAGCTTGTAGATCGGCTATTTTAAAAGGATTGTTAAACATGTTATAAATGCATTTGAAAACTTGTGAAACAGGACATTCTGCATAATGAGTTCTTTCTACTTTTGGTACTTTTGGCTTTTGTCCTACTCCTCCCGCCCACAACACATTGGGTGCCAAACACGGTCTGAACCGTGTTTTCAGTCTCTTTTTTTTTTTTTTTTTTTTTTTTTCACACGGGAGGGGCTGGAGCAGCTCTGGAATCACCCGAGGTGATTCTGAGAAGGAAGGGCCTTATAGATCACTGTGCCAAAAAACATGGCTCCCATCCGCTTCTGTTCTATCTCCTTCTCTAAAACCCTTATAACTCCCAAACTTTTTACGTTGGGGAAAACGACTAATTTTGTATGTGCGATTGCTCCGCCATTGTGACCCGCGTGAGAGATGTTATCGTTCCAGGCGTTAGCCAGGACTATCGTGCAAAATGCACGCATGCTTTGTTTCACATGGAATGCACGTCGTGGAGTCTACAGCTGAAACAGCGCCGCGCAGCGCAGCGGTGAGATGTCTGGCACCGAACGTAATCTGTTATTATAAAATTCTGGCACCGAATGTGTTAATAGACTATCATCTTATTTAAACACAATTGACACAAGTAATTGACACTCTCACTTCTGCTGATTTTAGGAACATTACAATCACAGAGATTTGCTGTGAATTAGGAGAGAGGGAGACCTCTGGATGTTGTGCTTGCGCTGTGCGCCCGGCCGACTCCATACATGTCCAGACATGGCGTCCCCTACCACACGAATTTGGCATAGTGGATGTTTTTTAGAATATAGTGAAACTATTTGATTTTTTTCTTTTTTATAGTAAAAAATGGCAAAGAAGTTTAGGGATAATGGTTAATGCACCGGGAAAAATATGGCCTTAAGAGTTTTATGACTTATTTTGCTATATAAATACAGTAGTGGAAAAAGTACTCCGATTTTTTACTTAAGTAAAAGTATCAATGTAGAAGTAAACTCTAAGTCCGGAATTCAAAATTGACTTGACTAAAAGTACAAAAGTGTAGCTATCAAAAGGTACTTAAAGTACCAAAAGTAAAAGTACTCATTATGCAGAATGTCAAATTTCACAAGTTTAGAGTTAGGGTTAGGGTTAATCTTCTGAAAATAGCAGATCTACAAGCTCACAATGCGTCGCATCGCGACACATTGAGAGCTTGTAGATCTGCTATTTTCAAATGGCCAAAATGTATATAGGGCTGAAGTGGTTAATGCATGTTTTGTAATAATAATCTAAATCTACAAAGTAACTAAAGTTTTCAAATAATGGTAGTGGAGTAAAAGTATAATATTTGCCTCTGAGATGTAGTGGAGTAGAAGTAAAAGTACTGAAAATTGGAAATAGTCCACGAAAGTAAAACAAATACCTAAAAAGTTGACTTAAGTACAGTACTTGAGTACATGTACTTAGTTACTTTACACCACTGCCAGCGGGCAACCAGTCTAGTCATTACAACAAGCCAGCATGGAACCAATTATATTCAAATTGTGGCCAATGGGCAGTTCAGAAAGCACTGTCAAAAAGAACATTGCTTTGGCCTGGGAAATGGGCTTTTTTTTTGTTTTTTGCAATTCCATTCCACGCATTCATGATTTATGCTTCATTGTCAGACGGTGTCGCCATACTCGCCACATGCGAGCTGGAACATAACCGATCTACAAGCCCACAACAGCGGGTTGTGGTGGGCTTGTAGATTGGCTATATTCCAGCGCGTGTGAAGACACAGTCTTGCGACAAAGCGTAAAGCGAGGCTGAGCTTTCAAATATCCTCTCTGTCGGGTGTGAACCTCATATGTTCCAAAAACTGTTACTTTTCAGGATTTGTCACCTTGCTAAACTAGTGGCATAAGTAATTTTTTGAGGAGAATGATATTTTTGGTTAATTCAGCTCCTCATGACACTGGCCACCTCTGGTAAAATGGCCTATCTTCTAATTGAAACGGATCATGCTGTTCACTCCCCTTTTAGTATAATGGCCTATCTCCCTAGTGTGACTTAAGCCAAAATAGTGTGACTTGGCCTATAAAGTCACATGGTTTTGTGACTTAAGCCCCTTACACACCGGGGGCAAATTTTTCATGCGAATAATATGTTTTTTTTTAAAACCTTATAAAGTCAATGCAAGCTTACATGGAGCGAAAAAGCGTCTTTTAATTATTCGGAATGAGTCCGAATTTTGCGTATATTCGCATATTCGCCGGTGTGTAATGACCTTAAGGCCAAAGAAAAACAAACAAACAATGGCCTAAATCAGTAAATCATTTGGCCAAGTCAGATTTAACCCTATTTAAACCTATTTCAATCTCTTATGTTACATAACTGACTGATGGTATTATTTTCTTTTTAATAGTCACAATTTGTTATAAACGTTTTCGGTGAAATGATAAAGAAATGTTTTGTTTTGGATCAGTTAAAAAAAAAAATGACTTAGTTTATGGCCATTAGTTTAGCAAGGTGACGAAATTCAGAAATAGCAAATTGTAGCAGATCTACAAGCGTGTGGATGGACTACTTTTTGATGCCTTCCTGTGTGACGCGGTAGTGTGATCAAGTAGGGCATTAACACATTGTGTGCCAGAGGTTTATTAAAATAGGGTACGTTCAGTGCCAGCATTTCTTCCATCCACTTACGTTGATATGTTTTGTGCTGTAGAAGCCCCGACGCGGACGTGCATGTAAACAAAGCGTGCGTGCGAGACGGCGGAGGGTCCCGACTAACGCCTGGATCAATAATATTAATATCGAAAACGGCTCTCTTCCACCACGTTAAAAAGAAATGGAGATATATAAGCTTTTAGGCAAGGAGTTAACATTGGAGCGGACGAATGGAAGCATTTTTTACATGGATCCACATCCGGCCTCTCCTTCTCAGAGACTCCTTGGATGATCCCAAAGTTCCGTTAGAGCGCCCCCTCGTGGGAAAAATATACTTTCAAAAAAAAATTGCCAAAAACGGTCTGGACCGTTTATGGCACATAACGCATAGCTTCTCAAAAACGGTCCGGACCACGGTTTGGCACACAATGTGTTAATTTATGAGAAAAGGAGGTTTTTCTGCATGCCGACAGCATCGATTATGTTTCTGTTCAACAAACTGGGATTATACCCTCCGCTAGCCCAGAGCAGCAGCAGGTGCTTCGCCTCAGATTGAATTTGCCAAAGAGGAAATGTAACACCGTTTGGCTGCTGGCAGGTTAACCCGTTAAAGACCGGGAACGCATCTGTGAGTCATTTTATGGATTTCTTTGGGCTATTCAAAAATAGCAGATCTACAAGCTATGAGCTTGTAGATCTGCTTTTTTTTTTTTTTTTTTTTAAAGATCTTGAAAGTTTGTGCAAATCTTTGAATATAATGTTTTTAAAAGGGAACATTTGCATCTCAAATCTTTGCTTCTGGGGGGGGGGGTTTCCTGGAACGAAATATTTTGAGATGGGGGTCCACGGCCAAATACATAATAATTTTTGGGATCCTTGACATGAAAAAGGTTTTAAGAACCACTGATATATGTAGCAACATACGTTTTTCAGGGGGAAAAAAAGGATTTAGAAGATATTTGTAGAATCCCCAGAAGCAAAGATTTGAGTTACAAATGTTTGATTTAAAAAATAAACAAATAAATATATATATATATATATATATATATATATATATATATATATATATATATATTCAAAGATTTGCACAAATGTTCACGATTTTTCAAAAATAGCAGATATACAAGCTCATAGCGTGGCACTCGGTGACGTGCTACAAGCTTGTAGATCTGCTATTTTTTAATAGCCAAAATAAATCTGAAAAATTACACAGACTTTCCCAGTCTTAAAGGGTTAATTCTGGTGGCTGGCATTTGGTCATAGTTGGAAACAACTATAAATGTTGGAATTGCATTTCCATAAATGGATGGATGGAGTCGTGTGTGTGTGTGTGTGTGTGTGTGTGTGTGTGTGTGTGTGTGTGTGTGTGTGTGTGTGTGTGTGTGTGTGTGTGTGTGTGTGTGAGATACATTTGTAACTCAAATATTTGCTTCTGGGGGTCCCTGGAACAGTATTTTGAGATGGGGGGTCCACGGCCAAATACATATCATTTTTGGTGGTCCTTGACGTAATTTTTTTTTATTTGAGAACCACTGTTCAAGAGTACCTGATGTGTCTGTCTGTCTGTCTGTCCCTCCCTCCCTTGTGACTCTGAATGTCTGTGAAAGGTGTTCTACAAATACATTGTCCTTACTTGCTATCCTACTACATGTATGGGCGTAAATGGAACACAGACACAGACAGAGATACTTGGATTTTGGATAACGGCCGGTCCAGTCCAATTCCCACTCGGTAAAACACACACCCTTTGGCCGGGTCGGAGACGGCAGGTTCGTGTACTCAAGTACTTACTTAAGTAGAAATTTGAGGAATCTTTACTTTACTGGAGTATTTTCAGTTTTCAGTACTTTTAGATCTACTCCACTCACTCCATCTCAGAGACACATATTGTACTTTTACTCCACTACAATCATTTGAAAACTTTAGTTGCAAGTTAATTTGCAGATATAAATTATTATATTATAAAACATACATTAACCACTTCAGCCCTATTTTATACATAGGCTATTCGAAAATAGCCGATCTACGAGCTTACAACGCTTCGTGATGCAGCGCTTTGTGAGCTTGTAGATCTGCTATTTTCAAACATGTTAGTACATTTACTTTTGGTACTTTAAGTATGTACAGTATGTAGATGCCAACACTTTTTTTACTTCTACTCTAGAAAATGTTGAATATTGGACTTTTACTTGTAACAGACCATTTCTGCATTGTAATATTGATACTTTTACTTAAGTAAAACATGTTGAGTTTATACACAAATGCACGCACGCACACACACGTACACACACACACACGCACGCACGCACGAGCGCACACACACGCACACACACGCACGCACACCCACACAAGGGGAAAAAAGGATCAGAATATGTCATCTTATCTTGCTTTGCAGTTGTATTCTTCAAGAACCTGTTCACATTTTTAGCTCTGGACAGACTTGTGGAGCTCTTAAAAAAAGCCAGCTACCCATGGCAACGAGACAGGCCGTCAACACTGTAATCTGCGGTATCACAACCAAACAGAACTGAACCACAGATTAACCTGTGGCCCTTTGACTGTTATTGTTATGGAGTTGAAATCCGAGCCAAACTCACTACAGCAGAGACATGGGAGATAAGGACAGATTTAAGAAGGTTTTATGTGTAGAGGATGCCTGGGAAGTTGAGGAGGGATCACACAGGGGCTATTACAGTTAAATAAAACTATGTCTACAACCAATCCTGCAAACTTTGGAAGGCAATTTTAGCCAATCAGGATGGAATATGAAAAATCGGACAAATCCGTGTTGATCGCATGACTATAGAGATACTGTGTAGCGATACGTGATGTTTGGAAAAAATCTGTAGGAGTAATAAAGAAAAATGTGTAGTGACATCATCACACAACAACATCACAATGTCATCACAACCATGTCCTTTAAAATGAATCATCACATAAACAAAATGTAATTTAGCGACTTTTACCAACACATACAGCTGATTAAACCA
Organism: Gymnoscopelus braueri; assembly: GCF_963280865.1. Taxonomy (NCBI): domain Eukaryota; kingdom Metazoa; phylum Chordata; class Actinopteri; order Myctophiformes; family Myctophidae; genus Gymnoscopelus; species Gymnoscopelus braueri. Next base: position 5,021,315 of record NC_137621.1, on the reverse strand, counting down.
GGATTGCCAGGATTCAATTCAGCATATTTGGGAGATCAGCTTCATTGCTTTGCCAACCCATCGGTTTAGTGGATTTGTCACAGTTTTTTGGGACTCCATTCTCGTACAGAGGAAAACGCAAAAAGGTCAGGCGTAATCTACACTATCAGAAATGTTCTGCTGGGCGATGCATCTGAATGGAGCGTCAAAAAGACATGCTGGAAACAGCTATGCTGCCGTTGCAGTGGGACACAACGTGTACTCATTTGGAGGGGCAAAATATTCCGCCCACATGTCTCAAGTGGATGTGCGTGTCTTCAACACTGTGTCTTTATGCTGGAAGAAGTTTCCCCAAGTGAGGACTGTGAGAGAAGGACGTCTAATGTAACCATATACAAGTTGGACACCAGCACAATGGTCTGGACTCTAATGGACACCAGAGGTACTCCAGCACGTTGTTCATACATTCACTGTGCCACCATCATTGGGACAAAGATGTTTGCATTTGGAGACAACACCATCAACGTGTTTGACACAGAGACCAACTGCTGGCTGAACAAACCTTCTGCACAGCTTATTCCAGGAGGAGACTGGGATCATAGAGCCTTTGCCTACAATGGAGAGCTCTATATGTTTGGTGGACCAATGACCAATTATCTGTGGAAATTCAGTCCAGAGTCTTTCTCCTGGAAGAAGGTTCAGCTCAAGGGGAAACTCATGTCTATGATGTCTGCGACGTGCTGTTGCATGGTGGGAGATCGTATCTTTGGAGGACTCAACACACCCGGAGACATTATGATGATATTGGAGTTAAGTCCTAGTTTGAAGACCCTATGCAAGCTAGCAGCTATTCAGTACAATCTGGAGGAGTCAGAACTTCCACACAACATCAGGTGGGAACTCAGAGCCATGACTGCCAACAGTAATAGAACAGCTCACTGAAATACTCGCTGGCACATATTCATAAACCACAGGTCAAATGAACACAGTCCATAATGCTCTTATGTTGTCTTTTTTAAATGTATTTTTTTACAGTATCAATAAGAATGCTTCTTGTTTGGTACCTGCACCAAATTAGCACATTTTGATTGCGGTTTGTGATAAATAATGTGACCCAGGTAGAGTCTGATGTTCCACCTTGTAACTGTAGCTGTTGTTTAACAGTAAATTATAATGATAATACAATGGCATACCTGGATGCCATGCTATTACACTATTACTAATCTCTCAAGAACAGATTCTGCTCTCCGCTTGAATCTGTCGGGGGGTCCGTCATATCATTCTTCATATCACGTACGCACTGGCCTACAATTGGGCGTGCCTTCAGATCAGGAAGCAGGCCGTGCTTTACCCAATCAAATGTAGTTGGCGGGATTTACGTGTGTGCCGATCCTTCCCCACTAGAAACAAACCTAAACTCATTTAACAATAGCGTCCTCGGAGCAGACAAAACCACAGAAAGATATTCACATTTTAACTTGCTCTTTCATCATAGAAACAAGTGGGCTTATAACCAAAACCATCCATGTTCTCTGGGAGAAATGGTGTTAGTGTTCCGTGTAGAAATATTGTTAGTGGGAATGAAAACATAGTCGCACCACCGGAAGTGAAAGGCTGAAGGCAGACCAAAACCCCGGTTTCCTTGCGCACGGGTGCTCCATTTAGCACCCCCCAGAGCTGAGTGAAAGAGTAAAAAACAGCAGAGGGCGCTGTTTTTCCTTTTTTATTTGGCGATGGGTTCCCAGATTGCACTATTACTGATGCTTGCTTGTGTTCTGTATGGGGACTACGGATGGAAATTAGCATTGTTGTTAAATCTGGGGTATTTACACGGCATTGTATGTCTGGCGTTCATTAATATGCGCTGTCCCGTCCAAATACATGTATAAATAAATACATGAACTATATGTAAATGGGTGAAGTGCTCCTTATTGGTATTTTGAATATTATTTGTTTTACCCCTTTTCTCCCCAATTTATTTGTTATGACAATTGTGACCAAATTTGACTGAAGGACAGTCATCTCACTGGTGCCCCTTCTTCAGGAAAGCAGATAAACATTTTTATTATTATTTTTTAACCTAAAACTAGTTTATAGTCCAGTTAGACTCTTCACATACTAGAGTATGTCTGAAATAAATGTCAGAGCCTAAATCGACATGTAAATATGAAATAAATGCAAAAACATGTAGTGAAATATAAGGTTAGAGCTAGCATTGCTTGCCAAATCCTCAGTTTCCATCCAAACATCGTGATTTCGCGGTAAAACCGTGTTCGTACTGTATAGACGCTCGATAAAGCCGGATGCACCGCGGTGGATTTGAACCCCTACACTCTGTGGTGGTGGGCAGGGACTTTACCACTACGCCACCCGAGCACCTTAAAGGATCTACATCATGACTTAAAAAAAAAAAACATTTAATATTTAATATCATATTGTTTATGTCCCTCAAACGTTTTTCAAAAGGTTTGAGCCTAAATCAAGCCTCAGATATACTCATTCCAACTAACTTCTCTCTGGCTTATAAAGCACTTTCACCTGCAATACCACATTGTCCTGATTTGCACGTGGCGTTATTGAGCCAGTTTGTATGCATGTTATCTTTTTTTCTAAGTTGGAACTGAAAAACGGGAGGGATTGTATCGCTAGTGACGTCACTTTCGGGGCTAAATCAGTTTGGCCTGTTTTGAGACCAATTTACATAAAACCCCAGATATGCTGTGAAAGCCTGAGTGCTCAAACTGGGGTATTTTTTGGGATAGAAGAGAGGTAGGGGAGACCAAAAACACACAAAAAAAGAAGGAAAGGTTCAAATTCATGGTGTAGTTCCTTTAAGAAAAACAAAAATAAAAACAGGCAGGTGTACATGTTTCTGTCTCTCTGTCAGGTCAGCTGTTGGACCAGGACATGATCCTTATAAATATATACGGTGGTGGAAGAAGTACTCAGATATTTTACTTCAGTAAAAGTATCAATAGTGCAATGTAGAAGTACTCTGTTACAAGTAATAGTCCGGATTTAGTAAAAATGTACTTAAAAGTACAAAAGTATTGGTATCAAAATGTATTAGAAGTACCAAAAGTAAAAGTACTACAATGTTTGAAAATATCCGATCTACAAGCTCACAACGCGTCGCGACGCGTTGTGAGCTTGTAGATCTGCCATTAGGGCTAAAGTGGTTAATGCATGTTTTATAATGTAATAATGTATATCTGCAAAGTAACTAGTAGCTAAAGTTTTCAAATAATTGCAGTGGAGTAAAAGTACAATATTTGCCTCTGAGATGTAGTGGAGTAGAAGTAAAAAGTATAGACGATTGGAAATACTCTAGTAAAGTCAAAATAGTACGGTACTTGAGTAAATGTACAGGTACTTTATACCACTGGGTACTGAACAGGCAGGTGTACATGTTTCTGTCTCTCTTGTCAGGTCAGCTGTTGGACCGGAACATGATCCTTATAAATATACAACAGAAACATACATTATGTATTGATACAATAACTCACTCCTTTATGGATGCGTGCGTGTGTGCGTGTGTGTGTGCGTGTGTGTGTGTGTGTGTGTGTGTGTGTGTGTGTGTGTGTGTGTGTGTGTGTGTGTGTGTGTGTGTGTGTGTGTGTTGGACCATGAGCTGAATTCCAGGGGGGCGAATTTTCCATGAAAGCTGCCTCGGTTTGTTTGACCTGTGTGACCTTTGCTGTTGTGGTCAGTGGTCAGTCCATTCCCTCTTGTCCACACATGCAACACTTCAGTGTTGCCATGTCTGCTTATTATAAGCGACTTTGGGCTTGTTTTATTTCTGTAAAGTTGCTTGTAAATATTGGTTGTTGCGGCGGGTTGCGTATTTGCCTCAAACATTTTCATGTCAAGGACCCCCAAATGAATAGGTATTTATCCGTGGACCACCATCTGGTATTCTTTTTTGCCCTCGTACCAGATTTGTGTTGTTGAAATGTTTCTTTCTGAAAATAGCAGATCTACAAAGCTCTCACAACGCCTGTTTTCAAAGACCTGGCTGCTTATTTCTCTCGCATAATCTGGCAACTCTGGCTACACTATGTCATGATAAGGTTCATAGGATTACAGAGCCAAGAACGACTTGTACGACTTTTTGTGTGTTTTTTTTGTGTGTGTTTCCACTAGATGGCGCTCTTCGCTTAACACACACGTGATCATTTCATCCCCAGATGCACACAGAACCAGGAGATCACTTGATCCCAAGATCTACCCTAGCATCACATCTACCCTAGCATCACATCTACCTTAGCATCACATCAACCCTAGCATCACATCAACCCTAGTATCACATCAACCCTAGTATCACATCAACCCTAGCATCACATCAACCCTAGTATCACATCAACCCTAGCATCACATCAACCCTAGTATCACATCAACCCTAGCATCACATCAACCCTAGTATCACATCAACCCTAGTATCACATCAACCCTAGCATCACATCAACCCTAGTAATACATCAACCCTAGTATCACATCAACCCTAGTATCACATCAACCCTAGTATCACATCAACCCTAGTATCACATCAACCCTAGTATCACATCAACCCTAGTATCACATCAACCCTAGTATCACATCAACCCTAGCATCACATCAACCCTAGCATCACATCAACCCTAGCATCACATCAACCCTAGCATCACATCAACCCTAGCATCACATCAACCCTACTATCACATCAACCCTAGCATCCCATCAACCCTACTATCACATCAACCCTAGTATCACATCAACCCTACACATCAACCCTAGTAACACATCAACTCATCCCTGTTAACCCATTAACCCATTAAGACCTGAGGCGATTCTTATTTTTTTCTTCTAAATTTAGGGTTAGTTTTTTGAAAAAAATCGAAAACACATTTTTTTCAAGATTTTTTCAAAAATAGCAGATCTACAAGCTCATAGCGCGGCACTCGGTGCCGCGCTATGAGCTTGAAGATCTGCTATTTTTGAATAGCCAAAGAAATCTAAACTGACACAAATGCGACCTGAGGCCGATTCTACAAATGTCTTCTAAATCCTAACGGTTTTCTGAAAAAAACGTATGTTTCTATATCGGTGGTTCTCAATCTTTTTCATGTCAAGGACCCCCAAAATGTATTTGGCCGCCGACCCCCATATCAAAATGTGTTGTTCCAGGGACCCCCCCAGAAGCAAAGCTTTGAGTAAATTTTTTTTCGCTTTAAACAATATATATTCAAAGGTTTGCACATATTTTCACGATTTTTCAAAAATAGCAGATCTACAAGCTCGTAGCGCGGCACTCGGTGCTGCTTGATACAGTCTAGTCGGCTCTATATCGATTGGAGCTGGTGTAGTAGATTCCGGCGCATATTGATGCACGACAAATAAGTCCTATCATACCCATCAAATACAGAACAAGACAAAGAACTCCTTCCAGCCCTGCTTATCACCCTTTTAAAAAAACAACTTTATTTATTATTATTTTTTGCATATTTGATATATTCCCACAGTATAATAGAATGATTTAATCGCTTCCTTCAGCTTCACAGCCAGTGTGGGAGCAAGACAATCTATTGTGTTATTCAAGCACGCACGCGCACGCACGCACGTGGGGGGTGGGTCCCTGGAACAAAATGTTTTGAGATGGGGGTCTGCGGCCAAATACACATCATTTTGGGTGGTCCTTGACAACCACTGATATAGAAACATACGTTTTTTCCACCCAAAAAAAACGTAAAAAAAGAAACGATTTAGAAGTAGAATCCCCCAGAAGCAAAGATTTGAGTTAAAAATTTTAGCATTAAAAAAATATATAATATTCAAAGATTTGCACAAATGCAGAGGGCAGATTAGGTCTGTTTTTATTTTTTTAAATGGCAGATTGGTCTGGATCCAGGCTAGGGTGTCGCGGGGGCAGAGCAGGGAGCACGTGCTCTCTGTGGCTCCATGCTCCACCACTAGGGGGCAGAGCAGGGAGCACGTGCTCTCTGTGGCTCCATGCTCCACTACTAGGGGAGGGCCTATCAAAATAAACTCGTTATTGTTGGCTTGATTTTTTTGTGTAGCACTACCTGCGGAAAAATCCACCAGCCGCCACTCTGTAGCAATATAAGCATGCATGCACGCGTGAACACACACACACACGCACAAATACTTGCACAATTATGCACGCGTACACACACACACACACACACACACACACGCACACACTCACGCACGCGCACACAGAGTCTCCAGTTGTGTGTATCCTCAGCTCGTCCGCTGTATCCAATTAGTGTGAGCGTCTGCTTTGGTCTGACTGCCTGAACAACACACACACAGGCCTTCTGGTCCCACAGAGAGCCAGGCAAAATCAATCAATTCAGGAGCTGGAACGCAATCAAGTGCAGATACTCCTGCTCATCTTTCCCTTTGATCACCGCGGCGCGGAACGCCTCAGAAACACAAATGAACCACTTTGTACTTCTGTGTTCTGTCTGTTGTTGTTGTTGATAATTTCATGTTTTTTTCAATACTTTTTACATCGACTCCACTAGGTCTCAGAGGCAATTGTTGTAGCCCACTGTGTTATTACAATTATTTGACAGCTGCAGTTACCAGTTTCGCTTTTGCAATGCGTTTGTGAGCTTGTATATCGGCTATTTAAAAACAAAATTGACCTCTTTAACCCATTGAGACCTATAACGCATCTGTGTCACTTTTTGGTTTGAGCTAAAAAGCATTATTTTACACTTTTGGCTATTGAAAAATCGTGAAAATGTGTGCAAATCTTTGAATATATATATATATTTTTTTTAAAGCGATTTTTTTTACTCAAATCTTTGCTTCATCATCAGGTCTCTTGCTCGACGACGGGGGCGTCGCCATGCGTAGAGCCAATCAGCTTCACCAGTCTTCTCCATTTGGGTCGGTCCTGTGCTAGGGGCTCCGCTTCAGCTAGCGACAAGCCCATTTGTTGTAAGTCCCTGGTGATGGCATCAATCCAGCGTGTGCGGGGCGCACCGCGGGGGCGTTTCCAGCCGGCGGATTTTGGATCGAAGTGGAGGATAGCGGATGTAGGGTGTTCAGGAGGGAGTCTTTTGACGTGGCCGTACCAGCGCATTCCGGCGCTGTGCTGCCAGGCGGGATGCGGGGGCGCTGTTTGGTACGTTCCCGCGGCCTGATGTTGGAGACTCGATCTTGCCATTTTATCCCCTCTATTGTGCGCAGCGCTCTGGTGTCAAAGCCGTCAATTCTGTCCGCCAGGGTCTTGTTGAGAGGCCAAGTTTCTGCTCCATAAAGAAGAATGGAGAGAACTGAGGTGTTATAGATCCGTAATTTGGTCTCTCTCGTTATGGAATGGTGTCTCCACAGCGGCCTCCAGAGAGTTTTCATGGCACTGGCTGCCAGGGCACGTATCCGATTTATCTCGGTTGCTATGTTGCCGTTGTTAGTGACAATGGACCCGAGGTAATTAAAGGAGGTCACAAACTCAACTTCCCCACTGATGTGCAGCGGGGGGGTAGCTTCCACTCCGATGTGCATGAGTTTGGTTTTAGCCCAACTGACCTTTAGACCCAGTTTATTGGCTTCCTCTTAGTAGATCTCCAAGGCTTCTCTTAGCTGATCTAGTGTGGAGCAGAATAGTGAGGTGTCATCTGCATGTTCCAGATCTGCGAGTGGGTAACTGCCTAGTTGAACCCCGGAAATGCGAGCACAGATCCGTTCCATCAGATGGTCGATGATGCAGTTAAACAGGTCTGGTGCCCCTACGCATCCCTGTCTCACTCCGCTGTTGATTGAGAACCAGGTGGAGTTCTTGCTGTTGACCCGCACACAACTTTCGGCATCGCTGTAAAGCTTTTGAAAGAGATGGATGGATTCTGGGGGTCCAAGGAACAAAATATTTTGAGATGGGGGTCCGCGGCCAAATACATATAATTTTGCGTCGCATCGCATTGTGAGCTTGTAGAGTGAGCTACTGTATTTTCAAAATACGCAGTTTTGTCATCTCACTTCATAAAGCACAGTCGCACTCTCTCTCTCTCTCTCTCTCTCTCTCTCTCTCTCTCTCTCTCTCTCTCTCGCTTGTTTGCAGGGAGAGAGAGAGGAGCGAGCGAGGAGAAGCAATTTACTGGGAGAGTGCATTGGACTAGAGAGACAGAGAGTGAGAAAGAGAGAGAGAGAGCGAGGGAGAGAGAGGTTCCCTCAGAACGACCCAGCGCCTCAATTCCCTGTCAGACGGCGTTTCATCAAAATCTTCCAACATAGCAAAACAAACAAAAAGTGTGGATGTCTGAAAAGACTCTTCTTCTCATGCTGCATTGTCTCACCTATCACATCAAACGGGTAACAGCCAGGTTATATAGGGACACATTCTACCAGCCGTTTACGTCAAAAATGTTTTGTGCCACTACATCTTGCTTGTACTGCAGGGCATTGGTTCTCAAAGTGGGGTCCGGGAGGGGGTTCCAGGGGGTCCCCAGCAAAAGTAGTTCATGTAGCATCACAATTATTTTTAACCACTTTAACCTTTTTATACGTTGGCTATTCAAAAATAGCAGATATACAAGCTCATAGCGCAGCACCGAGTGCCGCGCTACCGAGTGTCGCGCTTGTAGATTGTAGAAAAAAAGATCTTGAACATTAGTGAACATTTTTAACACGCATCTTTGCTTCTGGCGGTCCCTGGCACAACATGTTTTCAGATGGGGGTCCACGGCCAAATATTTATCAATTTGGGGGTCCTTGACGTGAAAAAGTTTGAGAACGACTTAGGGGTGTCGCGATGCGCCTAATCCACGATTCGATTCGACTTTCGATTTTAAGGTCACGATTCGATTTGATTTTCGATACAATGTATATTTTTAAACGTCTTAAACTTAAACTTTTTTTCAGCTTTGAGGGCTATATGATTATTAATTTAGGCTATTGTCTTGATTTGTAAAGAAAAACAAAAAGGGTTTTATTCCCTTACAACAACTGTCATTTTCAGATTATTCTTTAAGATGAGTTAACATTCTTGTGAAGCTCTATAACTAAATAAAATCTAAATAAATACAAAGTTGAACATGTAAGAAAAAAGGATCCAAAGACAACTGTTATTTGGCTACATGTTCTTAAACATCTTAAAGTATGTTCACATTGTTTGAACAGGTAAGCGCTTTAACAAACAAGAAATGTGAATAATAAGCTAAGCCAGGGGTCTTCAACAGGGTTTTTTTTTTTACCTTAACCCCATCCCTTTTCTGACGTGAACTTTAGCCAAAAATAGCAGATCTACAAGCTCACAACGCCTCGCGCTGTGAGGCGTTGTGAGCTTGTAGATCGGCTATTTTTGGCCGAGAGGTATAGGTGTAGAGGGGGAAATAGAGAAGACGGAGCAACTATCAATGTGGAGCATAATCGACAAACGGTAGCCGTTTTGTCAACAACGCGTCGGGTGCCCTCATAATTCACTGGGAAGCCAAAACATTGCCAGACTTTTGACTTAAAGGAAGCGGGAGGGTTTTCCAATTCTTCCATTTGTGTATCATCATTACCATCGCTGGCTTCAGCAGTGGCCATGGTGAAATGTAAAGTAGTAGCACAGTACAGACGCAACGCTACAGCCGTTTCTCTCTCTGACTCTCCTCCAAACTCCTCGGCGGTGTGCACCGTGTGTGAGTTTGTCTTGTCGTCTTTTTTTTCCTCCCCCGTCGTAAGCACGCATGCGCGATGCACGGCAAAACACAACAGCGGCTCCAGAATGGCTTCACCCGGACGTGCAATCGGATGTGCGCATGCGCAAGAGTATTATTATTTTTTTAACCCTTGAATCGCGTTACGGCTTTTGATTTCGATACACTGTATCGTACGTCATTTTCGGTTCGCTTTCCGATACGTATCGAGTATCGTGACACCCCTAGAACGACTGCAGTAGGGTCCATTTGGTTCCATGTGTTAGCTACATAATTTCTATGTTATGATGACGTGATATTTTGTCCTTGGCAGTCAATGTGGTAAAAGATAGCAGCTTTGAGCTTGTATATCAGCTGTACAGTACACTATTAACCCATTAGCCGGTACCCTGGCCTGCAGCCTGTACTGTACTGTCCTGACCCATCTACTTCTGACCAGAGTCCTGCACGGGTCCAATTTTGAGAACCCGCGCCCGCCCCGCCCGTCAATACTCAGATCCGTAGACCGACTCGTCACCCGTGATTATTTCAAAATACGAACCAGACCCGCCCCGCCCGTCAAATAAACGACCCGTTGTCCGCCCGTGTAAAAGGTAAATCCTATTGAAAAGTGTGTTGAAAAAGATAGCAGCCTTCAACAACAGCGCTACATTCAGTGGTCAGGTTTGTACAGAAATCAAGTGAAGACGGAGGAGCGAGCTTAAGCCATGCGCGCGGACGCGCATCTACGCAGCACACATGTGTCGTTGTTTACGTCATCAGATGATTTTAATTTGAAGGTTTAACAGGATGTTCAATGTGTTTTTGTGAGTTAAGATAACTGACCAGCGTGCTCCATGCAGTTGTGCTGTGATCCGTGATCTTCAAAGTAACATTTTCACCCGTTTTCACCCGTCAAACGCGGGTACCCGTCGGGTATCCGCGGGTACCCGGCCCGTTGCAGGACTCTGCTTCTGACTGGCTTTCTTCCATGACAGACAGAGAGAGAGAGAGGAGCTGACCTGTTGGAGAATACAATACATAGTGGTCTGTCTGTCTGTCTGTCTGTCTGTCTGTCTGTCTGTCTGTCTGTCTGTCTGTCTGTCTGCCTGCCTGCCTGCCTGCCTGCAGTGGTGGAAAGTAAAATTAAGTACATTTACTCAAGTACTGTACTTAAGTAAAATGTTGAGGTATTTATACTTGACTTGCGTATTTACAATTTCCAATACTTTTACTTGTACTCCACTACATCTCAGAGGCAAAATGTTTTACTTTGACTCCACTACAATTATTTGAAATCTTTAGCTACTATAGTTACTGTGTAGATTTTGATTATTTTTACAGAACATCCATTAACCACTTCAGCCCTACGTATATACATTTCGGCCATTTGAAAATAGCAGATCTACAAGCTCACAATGCGTCGCAACGCATTGTGAGCTTGTAGATCTGCTGTTTTCAAAAGATTTTCATACAATTGACAACTACGAGAACTTTCTACTTTTGGTACTTTGAAACCAGTACTTTTGCACTTTTACTCAAGTCAATTTTTGAATTCCGGACGTTTACTGGTAACGGAGTATTTCTGCATTGCAGAATTGATACTTTTACTTTACTATTAAATAGTCCACTTGCCCGCCAACATGCATAAAGTCGTTCTATTAAAAAAAATAGGCACGCTGTTTTAGGCACCGTAACACAGCTTAGAAAAACGTCACTTCTACCCGCCCTGGCGATGGGATTTTCAGAAAAAAACACCTCTAACTCAGTTGCTTTTTTTTTTGCATTGAAAACCACCGTTTTCAGCGGGCCGCAGCCCCACAATGGCGGATCGCGGTTGCAATGTTGTTGTTCCTCTGAATACACAGATCCCTCCGCCTACCCACCGGGGACTATTTTTCACACACAATTTACACAGCGTTTCAAAGATCATCTGATGAAGGTAATTACGCTGGCAAGGGGATAACAAACGATGTTTAATACCTTGGCGGGTGATGTGTTAAGTAAAACATGTGAGTACTTTTTTCCACCCATGTATAGTGGTCTGTCTGTCTGTCTGTCTGTCTGTCTGTCTGTCTGTCTGTCTGTCTGTCCGTCAGTCACTCCTACAGTCAGACAGGGCGGCGCTGATGGAGGCCGATAGGCCTGGAGGACAGTGATGGATGGAGAGGAGATAGAAGGATAGAAAGGGAGAGATAGGCCCGTGTGGGTTGATAGAAGGATAGAGAGAGCCCTGGTCTGTGTGGGTTGATAGGAGAGAGAGAGAGAGAGAGAGAGAGAGAGAGAGAGAGAGATGCCTGGGTTGATGGAACGCTTGAAAAACACAGAGCGAGAGGAGACAGAGAGATGGACTGATTGTGAATGATTGATGGACGGATGAAAAGAAAACCATGGCGCCCCCTGTGCCACTGTTAAGTCGTGAACAAAGCTTGATGTGAAGTAATGCCTCCTCGTAGCCTGACAGAAGTCTAGTTCACTCTGTTTTTGTTTTTTTCCCCCTCCATACCTCATGTCTTTCCTCTAAACAAACAAAAGAGTGTTACTAACAGACTGGCCCTCGTTTATCAATGGAGTTTTACAAACCGGCTTATATTTTAGCCTATATTTCACCTTACGTTAAAGTCCAAGTGACATTTATCAAGCGATCCTATACAGCCAATCCTAGCGTGCTATGACAGCCAATAAGAAAGAGTTTCCCCCGCCCGCCTCGCTGCCTGTCATGTTGACTACGCACACACACGCACGCACGCACGCACACACACACACACACACACACACACACACACACACACACACACACACACACACACACACACACACACACACACACACACACACACACACACACACACACACAAGCACACACACAAGCACATACTTTAGGCTCACTGTGGAAACGGCAGTCTTTCATTTATTCCGTGACTGTACGCCGTGACTGTACAATCTTTTTAAGTA
>NC_137621.1:4873755-5003755 GCF_963280865.1 Gymnoscopelus braueri | reverse complement strand
ACTCTTGACAATTTGTGCAAATCTTTGAATATTCATATATTATATATATATTTAAAGGGAACATTTTTAACTCCGATATTTGCTTCTGGGGGGTCCCTGGAACAACATATTTTGAGATGGGGGTCTGCGGCCACATACATGTCATTTTGGGGGTCCTTGACATGGAAAAGTTGGAGCACCACTGATTATAGCTATAGGATTTAGAAAACTTTTTTAGATATGTATTTGGCTGCGGACCCCCCATCTCAATTTTTTTTTGTTCCAGCCCAGGGACCCCCCAGAAGCAAAGATTTGAGTTAAAAATGTTCGCTTTCAAAAAATATATATAATCAAAGATTTGCACACATTTCCAAAATAGCAGATCTACAAGCTTGTATATCTGCCATTTTTTGGAATAGCCAAATACATCTTAAAATGACACAGATGCGTTCCCGGTTTGAATGGGTTAATAGCCGAGGCGAGACCCCCCCCCCAAAAAAAAATTATAAAAAAAAGCAGAGAAAAAGCCTAAAAGAAAATGATAAAACTTTGAGTTTATCGACGCCAAAGATATTACAAAGCCTGTTTACCATTCCTTCAAACATTGTTTATGAAAGAAAAAGTGATTAAAACAGATGGTTCTTAGACACAAGAAAATCCATTTTAAATGATTTGAAGACGAGATTCAAAATAGATTAAAACGGCTCTCGTGTGTGAATATAACATTAGAGACTTTTATCACACAAAAACAAAGGGAATCCAATACTGTTGGAAGCGGCGATGGAACAAAAAAAAGCATGAATAAATGTACTTGATTGGAGAGGAAAGAAAATAAGAACATGAGGCTTACGGAATGATCAAAGATGTGTTTGTTTTCTCTGTCATATCTGGGCTGTTTGAGCAGACTGTGTTGGTTTGAGATGCTGCCAAAGACACTGAAAATGTGCTTTTCATGCAATCCTCAGATGATATAGAATATGTCTATGATGATATAGAATATACTGTGAGGTTGTTTACGCAAAGTTAGGTGGCAGCTACTGCAGGAAACATGCTGTTGGTGTATACAGCAGAGTTCTTTTCTTTTTCTTATGCACATGTACATTTGATTTGATGATACTCTTTTCTTTCTCTTTTAGCTCTGTTTGCACTCTCTTTCTCCTTAAATCTTTTTGCGTTTTCTATCATTATTCTATTGTTGTTATTACCTATGCTGCTGCATTGTCTGACCCATTAAGACCTGAAGCCGATTCTACAAATGTCTCCTAAATCCCAACATTATTCTGAAAAAAACGTATTTTTTATATCAGTGGTGCTCAAACTTTTTCATATCAAGGACCCCCAAACTTACATATATTTGGCCGCTGACCCCCATCTCGAAATGTTTTGTTCCAGGGACCCCCCAGAAGCAAAGATTTTAGTTAAAAATGTTCACTTTAAAACAATATATATCAAAAGATTTGCACAAATTTTCACGATAAAAAAAAAATAGCAGATATACAAGCTCTTGTAAAACAATGCTTTTTATACTTTATACTTTTTTTTACACTTTGGCTATTCAAAAATAGCAGATATACAAGCTCATAGCGCGGCGGCCGCGCTATGAGCTTGTATATCTGCTATTTTTGAATAGCCAAAGTGTAAAACAATGCTTTTTAGATCAAATCAAAAAGTGACACAGATGAGTTCCAGGTCTTAAAGTGGGCTAAAGGAAGCCAAACCCAAATAAGTTCATAAGTTTTCAGCCTTCCTTGATTCAGACATACATGCCAGAGCAGGGGTCTTCAACGCTTTCAGGCTAAGGACCCCTTAGATGAGAGAGAGATGAAGCAGGGACCCCCCCCCCCACATAGTGTATAACATTGAATGACCCCTCTTCTAGAGTGCAAGGGTTCCCAAACTTTTCAGGATGCAACCCCCCCCGAAAATAATCATATTTGAACTGGGGACCCCCCACCCTAACAAGGCATTGTCAGGGCATTGTAGGCATTAGTTTGACTCCGTTCCACAGGTAAATATTGTGAGAATAGCCGATCTACAAGCTCACAACGACTGCTTTTTTCACACCGTTTGTCTCTCTCTTAAGTCATATTTGACAATTTGGTATCAGCAAGGCTTTAAAAGTCCTTAAATTGTCACTTTATAAATGTGCAGATACCATATTGTATTGTATGTTGGTTTGTTTTACTGTTGAGTGAGAAAACAATGTTGCATATTATTAAGCTAATCATCTGCCCCCCCCCCCCCCACACACACAATAATTTGGGGACCCCCAGTTTGGTAACCACTGCCTTAGGTAACAACAGTTAGCAGGGCTGAAAGGATGACGTCAATATCAGTGGTGTAAAGTAACTTAGTACATTTACTCAAGTACTGTACCTAAGTACAATTTTTAGGTACTTTTACTTTACTGGAGTATTTCCAATTGTCTATTATTTTACTTCTACTCCACTACATCTCAGAGGCAAATATTGTACTTTTACTGCTACAATTATTTGAAAACGTTAGATACTAGTTAATTTGCTGATATAAATGATTACATTATAAAACATACATTAACCACTTTAGCCCTATTTTATACCTAGGCTATTTGAAAATAGCCGATCTACAAGCTCACAACGCGTCGCATCGCGACACGTTGTGAGCTTGTAGATCTGCTATTTTCAAACATTTTAGTACTTTTATTTTTGGTAATTTAAGTACATTTTGATACCAATACTTTTGTATTTTTACTCAAGTACATTTTGAATTCCAGACTTTTCCTTGTAACAAAGTACTTCTATATTGCAGTATTGATACTTTTACTTAAGTAAACATTTGAGTACTTTTTCCACCACTGAATGGGATCCAGACATGCGTACTAGAGCATTTTCCCCCCTTTTTTTTTTTTTTTTACCTGAGCCCTGAAAGAATCCCTATCTCAGTGTAACAGTGAAAGCACACAGTGGGTATTATGTACACACAGCTCCATATGGCCTCCATCTACGCCACAGCGGGCCGTGACCTTATTCAATGTCATTTATGATGATAATATGTCCTTTTGCACACCTACCAATGTGAGTCGGAGTAAGAATGCTGAATATGGAAGAAAAGGGGAGAGAAGGGAGAGGGAGTCCCACACACTGTCTTCACTTATAAAGAGGTTTATTTAGGATGCAACGTTTGGGCCGCTTGGACCTTCATCATGCATGGCCATGCCTAGATAAACGTCTTTATAAGTGAAGACAGCGTGCGGGACTCCCTCTCCCCTCTCCCTTCTTCCTTCTTCCTTCCGTATTATTTTTCAATGTCAGCCATTATAGGCTCCAATACACAGCATGTGTGTTAACATTTGTAACGCAAATCTTTTGCTTCTGGGGATTCTACAAATGTCTTCTAAAACTGTTTTTCAGAAAAACCTATGTTTCTATATCAGTGGTTCTCAAACCTTTTCATGTCAAGGACCCTCACAATTATATGTGTTTGGCCTCTCAAAATATTTTGTACCAGGGACCCCCCCCCCCAGAAGCAAAAATGTGAGTTGAAAATTATCTTACTTACTTACTTACTGTAGGCCTTTAAATTCCCTGAGGAACATAGGCTTGATGAAGGCCTTCCTCTCTGCCTTCCTGTCTTCCTCCTGCCTTGCGGGTTCCATGTTAGCGCCTGTTTTGTAATTGATTTATTATGTCCTCGACGGAAATTCGAGAAAGATTTGTGGAAAAAAAATCATTATTTTTTCAAAAATAGCAGATCTACAAGCTCATAGAGCGACACTCGGTGCTGTGCTATGAGCTTATAGATCTGCTACTTTTTTAATAGCCCAAAGTATAACGGTTAAAGTGATTAGACGGATGCGTTCCCGGTTCTAACGTGTTAAAGGTGACAGGAAGGTTGTCCTTGGCGTGTGGGCGGACAGGACAGTTAGAGGGAAGGACAGGACAGTTAGAGGGAGGGACAGGACACTTAGAGGGAGGGACAGGACAGTTAGAGGGAGGGACAGGACAGTTAGAGGGAAGGACAGGACAGTTAGAGGGAGGGACAGGACAGTTAGAGGGAGGGACAGGACAGTTAGAGGGAGGGACAGGACAGTTAGAGGGAGGGACAGGACAGTTAAGAGGGAAGGACAGGACAGTTAGAGGGAGGGACAGGACAGTTAGAGGGAAGGACAGGACAGTTAGAGGGAGGGACAGGACAGTTAAGAGGGAAGGACAGGACAGTTAGAGGGAAGGACAGGACAGTTAGAGGGAAGGACAGGACAGTTAAGAGGGAGGGACAGGACAGTTAGAGGGAGGGACAGGACAGTTAGAGGGAGGGACAGGACAGTTAGAGGGAGGGACAGGACAGTTAGAGGGAGGGACAGGACAGTTAGAGGGAGGGACAGGACAGTTAGAGGGAGGGACAGGACAGTTAGAGGGAGGGACAGGACAGTTAGAGGGAGGGACAGGACAGTTAGAGGGAGGGACAGGACAGTTAAGAGGGAAGGACAGGACAGTTAGAGGGAGGGACAGGACAGTTAGAGGGAGGGACAGGACAGTTAGAGGGAGGGACAGGACAGTTAGAGGGAGGGACAGGACAGTTAGAGGGAGGGACAGGACAGTTAGAGGGAGGGACAGGACAGTTAAGAGGGAAGGACAGGACAGTTAGAGGGAGGGACAGGACAGTTAGAGGGAGGGACAGGACAGTTAGAGGGAAGGACAGGACAGTTAGAGGGAGGGACAGGACAGTTAAGAGGGAAGGACAGGACAGTTAGAGGGAAGGACAGGACAGTTAGAGGGAAGGACAGGACAGTTAGAGGGAGGGACAGGACAGTTAAGAGGGAAGGACAGGATAGTTAAGAGGGAAGGACAGGACAGTTAGAGGGAAGGACAGGACAGTTAGAGGGAAGGACAGGACAGTTAGAGGGAAGGACAGGACAGTTAGAGGGAAGGACAGGACAGTAAGAGGGAAGGACAGGACAGTTAGAGGGAGGGACAGGACAGTTAGAGGGAAGGACAGGACAGTTAAGAGGGAAGGACAGGACAGTTAAGAGGGAAGGACAGGACAGTTAGAGGGAAGGACAGGACAGTTAAGAGGGAAGGACAGGACAGTTAAGAGGGAAGGACAGGACAGTTAAGAGGGAGGGACAGGACAGTTAGAGGGAAGGACAGGACAGTTAAGAGGGAAGGACAGGACAGTTAGAGGGAGGGACAGGACAGTTAGAGGGAAGGACAGGACAGTTAGAGGGAAGGACAGGACAGTTAAGAGGGAAGGACAGGACAGTTAGAGGGAAGGACAGGACAGTTAAGAGGGAGGGACAGGACAGTTAGAGGGAAGGACAGGACAGTTAAGAGGGAAGGACAGGACAGTTAGAGGGAAGGACAGGACAGTAAGAGGGAGGGACAGGACAGTTAGAGGGAAGGACAGGACAGTTAGAGGGAAGGACAGGAAAGTTAGAGGGAAGGACAGGACAGTTAAGAGGGAAGGACAGGAAAGTTAGAGGGAAGGACAGGACAGTTAAGAGGGAAGGACAGGACAGTTAGAGAGAAGGACAGGACAGTTAGAGGGAAGGACAGGACAGTTAGAGTGAAGGACAGGAAAGTTAGAGGGAAGGACAGGACAGTTAAGAGGGAAGGACAGGACAGTTAGAGGGAAGGACAGGACAGTTAGAGGGAAGGACAGGACAGTTAGAGGGAGGGACAGGACAGTTAGAGGGAAGGACAGGACAGTTAGAGGGAAGGACAGGACAGTTAAGAGGGAAGGACAGGACAGTTATAGGGAAGGACAGGACAGTTAGAGTGAAGGACAGGAAAGTTAGAGGGAAGGACAGGACAGTTAGAGGGAAGGACAGGACAGTTAGAGGGAAGGACAGGAAAGTTAGAGGGAAGGACAGGACAGTTAAGAGGGAAGGACAGGACAGTTAGAGGGAAGGACAGGACAGTTAGAGGGAAGGACAGGACAGTTAAGAGGGAAGGACAGGAAAGTTAGAGGGAAGGACAGGACAGTTAAGAGGGAAGGACAGGACAGTTAGAGGGAAGGACAGGACAGTTAGAGGGAAGGACAGGACAGTTAAGAGGGAAGGACAGGACAGTTAGAGGGAAGGATAGGACAGTTAGAGGGAAGGACAGGACAGTTAGAGTGAAGGACAGGAAAGTTAGAGGGAAGGACAGGACAGTTAAGAGGGAAGGACAGGACAGTTAGAGGGAAGGACAGGACAGTTAGAGGGAAGGACAGGACAGTTAAGAGGGAAGGACAGGACAGTTAAGAGGGAAGGACAGGACAGTTAAGAGGGAAGGACAGGACAGTTAGAGGGAAGGACAGGACAGTTAGACGGAAGGACAGTGAGTTTAGGAGTGCTTTAACTGCTGTCTTACAGGCTGGTTGCCCTGGTTTCCTTTCTGTCTGGATAATATTACTGTGTTATAATGATTCTCTAATGCAAGTTAATGTAAGAGAACTGGAGATACTGACAGCTAATAGATAGCAGGGTAGATAGATGGATGTACATCTGCACACATTTGACAGCTAAATGGAAAGGAGGGAAAAAAAGGTAGTCTTAGTCTAGGTAGACACAGGAACTAGACAGACAGATAGAGTGGTGTGACTGTGTGTGTGTGTGTGTGTGTGTGTGTGTGTGTGTGTGTGTGTGTGTGTGTGTGTGTGTGTGTGTGTGTGTGTGTGTGTGTGTGTGTGTGTGTGTGTGTGTGTGTCAGTGGTGTAATATAACTTAAGTAAAGTATAATTACTCAAGTACTGTACTTGAGTATAATTTTGAGGATTATTTACCTCTACTCCACTACATCTCAGAGGCAAATATTGCACTTTTACTCCACTACAATTATTTGAAAACTTTAGTCACTTTGTAGATTTAGATTGTCATTGCAAAAACATACATTAACCACTTCAGCCCTATTTAAACGTTGGCTATTTTCAAAAGGTTTTTAGACATTTTACACATTTGACAACTCGTGAAACAGGACATTCTGCATACCGAGCACTTTTACTTTTGGTTCCTTAAGTACATTTTGATACCTATACTTTTGTACTTTTACTCAAGTGAAATCAATACTGCAGTGTGGAAAAGTCCGGAATTAAAAATGTACTCAGGTAAAACATAATGTGAGTATTTCTTGCACCACTGGTGTGTGTGTGTGTGTGTGTGTGTGTGTGTGTGTGCGTGCATGCGTGCATGCCAGGCCAGACATCATTACATGTGTGAACATACACGGTACATATACACATGTATATTTCTGTGGCATTATTGCATATTATCTTGCAGACCTCCTTCATGTAACATAAGTGGGCTGATCAGACATGTACAGTATGTAGTTCAGTAGTAAAGCTGATCAGACATGTACAGTATGTAGTTCAGTAGTAAAGCTGATCAGACATGTACAGTATGTAGTTCAGTGGTAAAGCAGAGTCTTTGAAGATAAAACAAACCCGTTTGGTGGCGCATGTTGAACAAAGGAACCAGAGAGACGCTAATGAGACACGACGCTCCATCAGGACGCGCCGGCGTCTCGCTCCAGGACAGCCAATCACACGCTGCCAACGCTGCAGGGAGCTGTGAGCAGGAACAGGGAGAAAAATGGCTGCCAGGACGGAAGACTATACAGGACAGCTGGACGCTCTCTTTAGCAAGGCAGGAGTATGTAGGCTACAGTGTTGGTTCTCAAAGTGGGGTCCGGGGACCCCCAGGGGTCCTTGAGGGAGTTCCAGGGGGTCCCCAGCTAAATGATGGATTGTTAGGAACCAAATGGACCCTCATGGGTCTGTAACTCTGAGAGTGTACAAATGGAACCTGAGAGTGTGAGAGTGTACAAATGGAACCTGAGAGTGTGAGAGTGTACAAATGGAACCTGAGAGTGTACAAATGGGTACACTCTCAGAGTTAAATGAACATTGATTTTACAATACGAATTGGGGTCCCAGAGATAGAAATGCCATAAAATAGGGGTCCGTAGCCTCTAATGCATGTCAAACTGGGGGTCCTTCAATTAAAATGGTTGAGAATTGACTGCTAGCTGTAAAAATCATCTCTTATGGGGGGTCCCCGGCATATCTTTTCAAATGGGGGTCCGTGGGCTAATAAGTGTCAATTTGGGGGTCCTTGACATGAAAAAGTTTGAGAACCACTGGCGCCGCTACAGCATTCAGGTTCTCAAACGTTTTTCATGTCAAGGACCCTCAAACTGATATGTATGTATGTAGCCACGGACCCTCATTTGAAAAGGTTTACTTGTCCATCAGAGCAGTGGTTCCCAAACCTTTGAGCTCATAAGGCCTCTAAAAAATTAAGGTGTTTTCCCCCGGATCCCCCCGGATCCCCCCGGATCCAAACGTAATAAAAATCCAGTCCTATATATTTCGCTGATCAGAGTAAGGGTCAGAGAGTTATTGTCATTTGAAGTGTTAAATTTGGTTTTACAAATGTTTTCTAAATCCCAACAGTATTCTGAAAAAAAACGTATGTTTCTATATCAGTCGTTCTCAAACATTTTCATGTCAAGGACCCCCAAAATTATATGTATTTGGCCACGGACCCCCATCACAAAATATTTTGTTCCAGGGACCCCCAGAAGCAAAGATTTGAGTTGAAAATGTTCGCTTTAAAATAATATAAATATATCCATTTGCACACATTTTCTCGATTTTTCAAAAATAGCAGATCTACAAGCTCGTAGCTATTTTTTTAATAGCCAAAGTGCAAAATAATGCTTTTTTGCTCAAATCATAAAATGACACAGATGCGTCCCAGGTCTTAATGGGTCAAACACTGCTGTAACAATCCGTATGTGTGCAGTTTTGTGTCCTGGGCAAGACGTTAAACTGCGCCTGCAGAGAGGTGTAGCCCCTTACGTCAGCAAAGGGTCCTTTGGCCAAGGAAAATATCCCTACTGATAGACCTGGTCCTTCTACATGCCTGTATGGTACTTCCTGTGGTGCCTAGCCTATAGCCAACACACATAGAAGACTGGTTTTGGGCAGACTGCGCGGAAGAAACCCTCAGAGGTTCAACGGGCAGAACGGCGATACCAGCAAGCTTTGTGTGCGGCACAAGTGCCGCGCTATGAGCTGCTTGTAGATCTGCTTGTAGATCTGCTATTTTTTGAAAAGTCTTGAACATTTGTGCAAATCTTTGAATACGTATATACATTTTTAACTCAACTTCTTCTGGGTCAACTATAGGGGGTCTCTGGAAAAACATAGTTGACTTTTGATGTTTGCTTTAAAAAAATATATATTCAAAGATTTACACACAGTTTCAAGACAAAACAAAAAAAAAGCAGATATACAAGCTCATAGCGCGGCACCGAGTGCCGCACTATGAGCTTGTAGATCTGCTATTTTTGAATAGCCAAGTACATCTTTAAAATGACACAGATGCGTTCCCGGTCTTAAAGGGATAGTACACCCCCAAAATGACTTTTTTTTTCCTATCGATTAGTTACCCCATGGAGACTTGAATTCATGGAGATTATTTTTGATTTCGTCTCATTCCTCAGCCAATGATTTGATGACCGGCAGCGGTTCCGGTAGGAGACACAAAGAGTCGGAACTGCTGCCTAAAAAAATATCCATGGATTCAAGTCTCCATGGGGTGATTAATTGATAGAAAAAAATTGTTTTTTTTGGGTGAACTATCCCTTTAATGTATTAATAAAGGATAAAGCAAAAACAAGTAGATCCTAAAGAACATGATGATGATGTTTATTGTGGTGTTGCAGTGGATCAGGATCAGTTGGTGATAATAACCTGATACAAACATCATTACCTCTGGGTCTCTGAATAGTGCAAGTGCTGCTGGGAGATTTTTTTCGAGGTTTCATGTAGTTTCATCATCTTCCATTTAGCAGATCATTTTATTATCCCAGATGGAGAACGCTGGGCTTGCAGTCAGAGCCAGACGTTTAACTCATTAAGGCCGGGCACGCATCTGTGTGTCATTTTTTTGATTTCTTTGGCTATTAAAAAACAGCGCTCTGAGCTTGTAGATCTGCTATTTTTTTGAAAAATCGTGAAAATGTGTGCAAATTATGTTTAAAGCGAACATTTGTAACTCAAATATTTGCTTCTGGGGGGATTCTACTAATGTCTTCTAAATCCTAACAGTTTTTTGAAAAAAAACTATTCTGCTATAATCAGTGGCTCTCAACACTTTTTCATGTCAAGGACCCCCAAAATTAAATGTATTTGGCCGCGGACCCCCATCTCAAAATATGTTGTTCCAGGGACCCCCCCAGAAGCAAAGATTTGAGTTACAAATGTTCTCTTTAAAAATATATATATTCAAATATTTGCACAAATTGTTGAAGATTTTTTTTTAAATAGCAGAAATACAAGCTGAGCTTGTAGATCTGCTATTTTTGAATAGCCAAAGTGTAAAATGATGCTTTTTTAGCTCAAATATAAAAATGACACAGATGTTTCTCCCGGTCTTAAAGGGTTAAACACTTTAACCCTGGTGTTCCTGAATAAATGAATATGGCTTACAGTGGTTAGCAGTGGTGGAAAAAGTACTCAGATATTTTTACTTAAGTAAAAGTAGCTATACCACAATATAAAAATACTCTGTTACAAGTAGAAGGCCTGTGTTCAAACTGTTACTTGAGTAAAAGTCCAAAAGTATTGGCTTCAAAATATACTTAAAGTACCAAAAGTAAATTACATTACATTACAGTCATTTAGCAGACGCTTTTATCCTAAGCGACTTAGGCTACTAAATGTACTACAATGTTTGAAAATAGCAGATCTACAAGCTCACATCGCGTCGCGATGTGACGCATTTTGAGCTTAGATTGGCTATTTTCAAATAGCCTACGTATATTAAAAAAAATACTTAAGTGCTTAATGTATGTTTTATAATATAATAATTGATATCTGCAAAGTAACTAGCAACTAAAGTTTTCAAATAATTGTAGTTGGGTAAAAGTAAAATATTTGCCTCTGAAGTGTAGAGGAGTAGAAGTAAAAGTATTGAAAATTGGAAATACTCCTACTTGAGTGAATGTACTTAGTTACTTTATTCCACTGGTGGATAGTTATATGAATAAATGGATGAATGGATGAGTGGAGAGAGATAGATAGGTAAATAAGGATTTTTCTCCACTCCAAGGCTTTCAGAAACTGCATTTAAATGAACAGATGTATGCATGCATATTATGTCATTCCTCTCCATTGTATACATGTGACTCTTAAAAGCACACACACACACACACACACACACACACACACACACACACACACACACACACACACACACACACACACACACACACACACACACACACACACACACACACACGCATTTACTCGTGTCCCCAGCAAACCTTAGGTGGGTTAGAAAGGCTGTAATTAGTGATTTCACAGACCATCACCTTAATTAGAGCACACAACACAGGGACACAAAGCAGACACACACACACACACACACACACACACACACACACACACACACACACACACACACACACACACACACACACACACACACAAACTGGAACAGATGCAGAGAGAGAGAGAGAGAGAGAGAGAGAATACAGAAACAGACCGAGAGCGAGCTAGATGGAGACCGAATGTATAGAGTTAGATAGACATAACCATATTCAAAATCGGACAGATCCGTGTTGATCACATGACTAGAGATACTGTGTACTGGTTTGCGTGATATTTGGATAAAATCTCTAGGAGTAATATAAAAAATATATTTTTTTTACAAATTGGCCACCTGGTGGCGCTATAACAGGCCCATGTAAAATAAATTGGTGCAGAGGTTCTGAATTGGCATCCAGGAAGTGTGTGTGCACAGTTTCGCAGCGACCGAGCCAACGGTGCCGGAGATTAGCTGCTCACAGACAGATGGACACACGGACGGACGGACGGACGGACGGACAGGGTGCAAAACATACTCTCTCTCCATGCCTTTCGACCTGGCGGAGACAACAAAGTATAGGGATGTAAGTAGTTAAACTTAATTGATTTTAAAACCAAAGCACACACACTAATGGTTTGTATTGCACACGTCCCCCAGCCTAGAAACTGGTGCTTTCAGGGAGGCTGGAGCGGCTGTGACCCGGCAATATGTTTGCAATCAACACGCTGTTTTAGCCTAATTACATCCAGAGCCAGTAAACAGAGGAGGATGCTCTCCTACAACCCAGCCACACTAATTACCTCCTGAGTTGTTTGTACTAAATTAGATTTGCTACTACTGCCTCCTGTGTATTGTATATACAGTATTATATAAACAAGTGCGATACAGAAAGTAGATTAATTGAAGTAAATTCATGTTTATTCGTCTTTAATTCATGGCCTGTCTGAACCTCTACTATTTCCTCTGCAGTATTTTAATTCCTTTTGTTGGCCTGTTTCCCTCTTCAGCCCTGAACCAGTGGTTGGCAGGGTCTGGAAATATTATGGCTCGTTTTAACGTGGTAACGTTTACGAAAGAGTCCATACAACTTGTTTGTAGAGAACGGGCAGTGGTGGAAAAAGTACTCAAATGTTTTACTTAAGTAAAAGTACCAAATACTGCAATATAGAAATACTCTGTTACAAGTAAAATTCCAGAATTCAAAATGTACTTGAGTAAAGGTACAAAAGTATTCGTCAAAATATACTTAAAGTACCAAAAGTAAAAGTACTAAAATATTTGAAAATAGCTGATCTACAAGCTCACAATTTTAGATCTGCTATTTTCAAATAGCCTAGGTATACCATAGGGCTAACGTGGTTAATGTATGTCTTATAATATCATAATTTATATCTGAAAAGTAACTTGTGACTAGAGTTTTCAAATAATTGTAGTGGAGTAAAAGTACAATATTTGCCTCTGAGATGTAGTGGAGTAGAAGTAAAAGTATTGGAAATTGGAAATACTCAAGTAAAGTACAAATACCTCACCAGTTTACTTAAGTACAGTGCAAGTAAATGTACTTAGTTACTTTCCACCACTGAGAACGGGCAGCGTTCTTAAAGGGTTAACTCATTCACCGCCAATGACTTGTTTGACGTGTGTTGGGTTGTTTTCAGTGTTTACGCTAGATGGCGCTCTTCTTCAACCTATGAGTGATCTTATGACTTCCGGAGAAGAGTAGACCTGCAAATAACGTGATTACAACAAACCCAGCCGATCATCATCAGGTCTCTTGCTCGGCGGCGGCGCCATGCGTAGAGCCAATCAGCTTCACCAATCTTCTCCATTTGGGTCGGTCCAGTGCTAGGGGCTCGGCTTCAGCCAGCGACAGGCCCATGTGGTGTAGGTCCCTGGTGATAATAATGAATTGCATTTTTATAGTGCTTTTCCAAGTGCTCAAAGCGCTTTACAATGGTTCATTCATTCATACAGGTGGGGGACATTGGGAGGTGGAGCGGCGAACAGTCGACGCCAGCGTCCCCACTTTTCCCACATTCACACACCAATGGTGGCAAGCTAGCGCCGACCGAATCATTGGAGGCAACTTAGGGTTCAGTGTCTTGCCCAAGGACACTTCGACATGTGGACAGCAGGAGGAGCCAGGATTCGAACCGCCGACCCACGGATCATTGGACGACCTGCTCTACCTCCTGAGCCACAGCCGCCCTGGCATGGCATCGATCCATCGGGTGCGGGGGGCACCGTGGGGGCGTTTCCAGCCGGCGGCTTTTGGTTCGAAGCAATCTGGGAACCCATCGCCAAATAAAAAGGAAAAACAGCGCCCTCTGCTCTTTTTTACTTATTCACTTGGCTCTGGGCGGAGCTGAACGGACGACCCGTGCGCAGGTAAACCGGGGTTTTGGTCTGCCTTCAGCCTTTCACTTCCAGTGGTGCGACTATGTTTTCATTCCCACTAACAATATTTCTCCACGGAACACTAACACCATTTCTCCCAAAGAACATGGATCGTTTTGGTTATAAGCCCACTTGTTTCTATGATGAAAGAGCAATTTAAAATGTTACTAACTTTACGTGGTTTTGTCGGCTTTGAGGACGCTGTTGTTGTGAATGAGTTTCGGTTTGTTTCCAGTGGGGAACGAACGGCCCACACGTAAATCCCGCCCACTACATTTGACTGGGTAAAGCGCGGCCTGCTTCCTGATCTGATGGCACGCCCACTTGTAGCCAATGTGCACAGGTTGTCAACACGGCTACCGACATATTGAAACGCAGAGCAGAATCTGTTCTTGAGAGATTAGGTTGGAAGTGGAGGATAGCGGATGTAGGGTGTTCAGGAGGGAGTCTTTTGACGGTTGCCGTACCAGCGCATTCCACGCTGTGCTGCCAGACGCAACGCGGGGGGCTGTTGGTTGTGTTCCCGCAATGTGATGTTGGAAACCCTATCTTGCCTTTTTATCTAGCCTGGTTCCAGACCATAGACCCCGCCCACTCTCCGAGTGAGCTCCTCTTGGTCTGGTGTCATAATGTGAGCCTATGGCTTTTCACGGTCGAAGAAAAACCTGTCAAATCAGAGTCGGAGGTGGGGGTGGTCTAACGACAAGCCAATCAGCGAATATCTGCTAAAACAAGCTCTGCGATGACGTCAGATGTAGGCGGATCCGTGGATGTCTTGTGATTGGTTTAGGGCAATTTGAATCCCCTCCCCCTGGTAATCGCGGACATTGCAGCCAATTTCAGACTGAAGCTCCACACAGCTTCAGGCTGATAATCAGGCTACTTTTTATCCCCTCTATTGAGCGCAGCACTCTGGAGTCAAAGCCATCGGTTCTGTCAGCCAGGGTCTTATTGAGAGGCCAAGTTTATGCTCCGTAGAAAAGGATGGAGAGGACTCAGGTGTTGTAAATCCTTAATTTGGTCTCTCTTGATATGGAGTGATGTCTCCACAGCGGCTTCCAGAGAGTTTTCATGGCACTGGCTGCCAGGGCACGTCTCTGATTTATTTCTGGTGATATATTGCCATTGTTAGTGATGATGGACCCACGGTAAGGTAAAGGAAGTCACAAATTCTACTTCCTCTCCACTGATGCCCAGCTCCGTCCCATCTAATGTTGAAGGATTTAGATTTTTCTCTGCTTTCTTGTTTATTTTCTGCGTTTTTTGGCCAGAACAAGCTATATTCAACAGCCAATAACTAAAGAACGGAGGGTCGCGCTGACACGATGGAAGCAGAGACACTCCTCTGTCTTTTGAGACACTCTGTGTCGATCGTCCTGGAGCGAAAAAATCTGTGGCTCTTGAAAGATTAGTAAAAATGCTCAAAAACACTGGTAGTGAATGAGTGGCTGAGTATTTATTGATGTACTCTGGCAGCGAATGGATCCAGGCCTGTCATGTAATATTTTGTATTTGCTGCATGTTTTATTAAGGTTTCATGTGTTGATATTCCCCCAAAACAGTTTTCTGTTCACTATACTATCCACCAGTGGTGGAAAGTATATAAGCCAAGCGCACTCACTAAGTACTGTACTCAACTTAAAGGGGCTTGTGAAACCCTTAGAGGACTTCTTCCACCACTTCTACTTTAGTGCAGCAACCATTACAACAGGCTTTTGCCCAAGGGCACACGCTCCCATGGCTGCTGAGCCAGAAGAGAGTCGTATAACCAATTTAGACCGGGAAACATTTTTTTGATTTCTTTGGGCTATTCAAAAATAGCAGATCTACAAGCTCGTAGCGCGGCACCGAGTGCCGCGCTACGAGCTTGTAGATATGCTATTTTTGAAAAATCGTGAAAATTGGTGCAAATCTTTGAATATATATATATTTTTTTTTTAAAGCGAGCATTTGTAACTCAAATCTTTGCTCCCGGGGGATTCTACAAAATGGTCTTCTAGATCCTAACAGTTTTTTTTGGAAAAACGTATGTTTCTATATCAGTGGTTCTCAAACTTTTTCATATCAAGGACCCCCAAAATGATATGTATTTGACCGCGGACCCCCATCTCAAAATATTTAGTTCCAGTGACCCCCAGAAGCAAAGATTTGAGTTTAAATTGTTCACTTAAAAATATATATATTCAAAGATTTGCAAAAATGTTCACGTTTTTTTCAAGAAAATACCAGATCTACAAGCTCATAGCAGTATGAGCTTGTAGATCTGCTATTTTTGAATAGTCAAATAAATCTTAAAATGACACAGATGCGTTCCCGGTCTTAATGGGTTAACTGAACCGGGCTGTCAGGGAACTGATGGAGCTGTCCAGTACCTTTTTTGGAAACTTATCTTGTTAGCAATTTCATCACATTGTTGGAGTTGAGAAACAGACCCGGTACTTTACACACTTTAAAAATGAAACACAATAGTCGCTGTCAGGCGGAAACCTTGTTATGTCCAAAACCGTTCATTTTCTGAAAATCGGGGGGGGGGGGGGAAATGGCCTGTATTCCAATTATTACAAGCTCTTGTTAATTTATATCGAAACAGAGCCAACTTTTCTATCATCGGCAGGAAGAGAGTTGTCAGTGTTCCTGTCTGTCTTGGATTATGGAGACATAATCTATAGACATGCAGCGGCATCCACTCTTAAATCCCTGGAGTCTGTCTACCACTCATCAATCAGATTCATCATGGGTGATAGTTGTGGTACTCACCATTGTATTCTATATAACAAGGTTGGATGTGCTCTCCTTGGCAGAGAGACGAGAACTGCACTGGCATCTGTTCTTATATAAAGCCATACTTGGAGATTGTCCTACAGCTAAATCTCATCATTTTTGGAATGGGGCCCCGCTGGACCCTATCACACCCGTTCATGTAGTTTTCTCACATTTAAGTTGCCCAAGGACAACTATGAATTTTGTAGATCTGCTTTTAGCTTCTGTGGTTCTACCACATGGAATGACCTGCAGACTACATTGAGATTAACCACTCTAGTACCCTTGAGTCGTTTTAGAACTCTGGTGACCAAACAGGTCACCACAATGGGTCATTGTTTTTGGAATTTTCAAAAATGCTGTCTTGATTTCTATTTGTATTAAACTTTTATATGTACTTTTTTAATGTACTTAATGCCTTTTATTGTCCAATTCCCAGATGTAGGCCTAATGTATTTTTAAACTGCACCGTATTGTATTACTCGACGACACTGCAAATTAGTTTAATTACCCAGTGTAATTTCGAGAATAAATACATCTTGAATGAATGAATTAATTGGTTCAATATTTTTAAAACCCGCAGACAAAGAACTGCATTCTGTCACATTATGGAGATACAAGGTTTTTGCCAACGACAAAATTGCGACATGGAGTTATCAAGCTGTCAACGTTTTAAATAGTTTTAAACTTGTGACAAAATGCAGAATGAAGTGTTAGTGGTAGCTGTTCTCAGGGGGGATACTTCACATTGCCTCATGCAGATACACATAATTATTGCTTTGTCACAGTCAATTTCTCTCTCTGAATGTTTTACTGTCAAACAACTTGCCTCCAGAAACTGTATTAAAAGGGGAAAAAAAACCTTCCTGCCATGTCTTCAACCAACATAAACGGTATATTAACATCGTTTTAGAACAAGTGCCTCATCATGTCTTTTTTGGCTTTTTACCCCTTTCCCAGCCCAATCTAGAACGTTTTGTCAACGTTTAAGGCAGTTACACACCGGCGAATATGCGAATATACGCAAAATTCAGACTTGTTCCGAATAATTAAAAGAAGCTTTTTCGCTTCGCTTTTTCGCTCCATGTAAGCTTGCATTGACTTTATAAGGTTTTAAAAAAAAACGTATTATTCACATGAAAAACGATCGCCCCGGTGTGTAAGGACCTTTAGGCTTAGCCTAGATGTTGATTAGCTGTTTTTGAAACGTTGAAATGACGTTGTTTCAACATCTAGGCTAAGCCTAGATGTTGAAACAACTTCCACAGTTAGACCAGATATAACCCAGTTTTAGCCTACCGTTTAGACGTGTTTTAGACGTCTAATAGCCCGAGAAATGCTCAGTGGGCTGGCATCCCTGTTTTGGGCATACTGCATGTCAGGCGAACATCTCTCTGTAAATGCACGGAATCTCACGGATCATAATCATAAACAGTTCTTTATTGTCTCACAGACATTCCATTTCACAGTCTGTTCAACAGAAAGAAAGACACATAACAATATAAAGATATAATACAATGCAATACAACATAGTATAACGCAACAGTGGTAACACCAAGACAATACAGAAGTCCCCAGGATACACAAACCAACCAACATATCAGTGAGGCAGTTTGTTTAGAGCAGCAATGGCTGAACACTCCTACTAAAACTAGTACTTGCCATTTCAAAGTTCTGTATCCTCGTCCGGATGGCATGATTGAAAAGTGACGGTTGGGGGACGATCAGTGTCATTTACTGTTAGTGTTAAACACTTACACCCCAGTATCCCTATTGTGGGGAAAACAGCAGAGAATAGCATATCGACAAGCAGACAATGGCAGATCTACACGCTGAAAATAGCAGATCGACAAGCAGAAAATAGCAGATCTACAAGCAGAAAATAGCAGAAAATAGCAGATCGACAAGCAGAAAATAGCATATTGACAAGCAGAAAATGGCAAGCAGCAACTGTAGCAGAAAATAGCCGATCGACAAGCTCACAATGCGACACGTTGCGTCGCATTGTGAGCTTGTCGATCGGCTATTTTCAGCTAAAGCTTTCCCCACAATAACAGAGAACCGACAAGACACTAGTATTGAGCCCTGAGGGTCTCCGGCTACCCATATGTGATGGCTATATATCGGTCATATAATATAGAGCGATTTCAAACTGGTGTGTCTATAACAGAGGACTTGAGGGTATGATGTTGCACTGAGTGGGAATTTGACGGGGATCTAAGATTTCCCTATATAGGAATTAATTCCAATAGACCCAGGGGTACAGCGGTAGTGACGTCAGGATTTCGGTTACTCTATAAAAAGGAACCTGGAGGAGGGGAGAAGAGAGAAAGAAAGAAAGGGAGAGGAGTTGAGAGTACAGTCAAGTCACTTGTGGCCTGACCTATGTTTCACCTGTTTCAGTTGAAAACGGGCCCCGTTTCACAAATCACAAACACTTAATCTATTATGACCGGGAACGCATCTGTGTCATTTTAAGATGTATTTGGCTATTGAAAAATAGCAGATCTACTATAGCGCGGCACTCTGTGCTGCGCTATAGTAGATCTGCTATTTTTCATAGCTTGTAGATCTGCTATTTTTGTAAAATAGTGACAATTTGTGCAAATCTGTGAATATAAATATATATTTTTAAAGAAAACATTTGAACTCAAATATTTGCTTCTGGGGGGTCCCTCCCTGGAAAAAAATATTTTGAGACACAGATGCTTTCCCATTCTTAATGGATTAAATCAACTTTCTCCAAGCTGTCCCAAGTCCCACATTATAGCTCTTGAAAACGGGCCCCCAGGTCCTTAAGGTCGCCCCTGAGTCAAGTACAGTACAGTACATAACTTGAGTAAACACACTCCGGGTTACATACTCACTTTGCACCAAGTGCACTTGGATGTGCAGCGAGCCGAAGAGATAGAGAGAACATGGCACAGTGTTTCACTAAACGCCGCCATAAAAGCAGTCATGTCTGTTTAATTCCCTCTCACTCATTCTCATTTTCTGCTTTCCCTCTCCGAGGAGCCTTTCTTTAAACAGGGTCATCATTGTGAATAAAAATGCCTTTCTTCCGTGTCCTATATATATGCATATATATCTTTGAATAAATAAAAGGGGAAATTGCATTAATATATTATTATTACGGAGCCGGTGTGTGTGTGTGTGTGTGTGTAAGTGCAAATATGGCCTTTAAAGGGTACTGTGTGTGTCGTAACTCTTGGCCGCGCGCCAGGAGCAAAGTGATAGCGTTAGAGAGAGGAGGCCGCCAGGAGCAAAGTGATAGCGTTAGAGAGAGAGGAGGCCGCCGGGTGCACTTTGCACGCTAAGTCTGAGGCATTAGTCTCTGTTGGAGGAGAACAGATAACAGTGGAGAAACAACCAGCCCCATAAACGGCTTCCTTTTCCGCTAACGTTCAGAGCCGTTAGGGATCACAACAAGCTGGCTGCTAAGCTGCTGGTCAACTGCAGTCAGTGGGAAAAAGTACTCACAGTATTTGCTTAAGTAAAAGTACTCAATACTGCAATATAGAAATACTCTGTTACAAGTAAAAGTCCTGAATTCTAAATGTACTTGAGTAAAAGTACAACAGTATTGGTATCAAAATGTACTCAAAGCACCAAAAGTATAAGTACTCATTGTGTCCCAGAAGATCTTTTGAAAATAGCAGATCTAGCTTGTAGAACGGCTATTTTCAAACGGCTTAAATATATATAGGGCTGAAGTGGTTAATGTATGTCTTGTAATAAAAATACAAATCTGCAAAGTAACTAGTAGCTAAAGTTTGAATAGAAGAATTGAAAATTGGAAATGCTCCAGTAAAGTAAAAATACCTCAAACTTTGAGTAAATGTACTTAGTTACTTTACACCACTGACAACAAGCTGACTGCTAAGCTACTGGTCAACTACAGTACAATGGTTTATGTATGGTATATATCTATTGAGAAAGAGCTATTGCAACGTAATACAAGTAAAATATCATGAATAAAATACAATTATGCAAGTATAATTTTAAAATACATTTTTTTTGTGTATGTGTAGATCATCATCAAACTATAATCCTATATCCTATATCCTATCTTATATCCTATAATCCTATAATAATCCTATAATTTGAGTAACCTCTGTCTGTCTGTCTTGGTGTCTTGGTTAGTCTGTGGTCTGGCAGTTCGGTTTCGCTTTCGGTTTGCATGCTGCAGTTAGGTTTCGCTTTCGTTTTGCGCGTTGCCAAATCATGTGCGAGAAACAATTAAGCACCGGTGTTGCAAGGAACGTCTACACGCTCTTCTGTCTCCGTCTCCGATGTGCGGGCCAGTGGGGTGACCAGGGGAGATGGGGGTGGGGGAGAAACCGCGCGACAGGACGTGCAATAACCCCAAGTTTGCAACTACTTTCGCCTGCGCCCTTCACCGGGTATGGTCTAGTTAAAATATAATAATAATAATAAAAACTAACCTTCCTTGCAAGAAACTAGATAGTATTTGCTTACTGTAAGAATCAATATTTATGACCATTTAAAACAACAGAAGTGATGCACAAAAAAAGAAAGAGGGAACAAAGGGTGTGCCTGTACAAAATAAGGTTCTCCCCGTTTTCAGAATACTTGTTGTACCCGTCTGTCTGTCTGTCTGTCTGTCTGCCTGTCTGTCTGCCTGTCTGTCTGTCTGTCTGCCTGAGTGCCTTTCACCCTTACATGGAGATCTCTGTGTCGGTCTGCCTGTGTTATATCTCCATAATGGAGACTGACGTCATAGTCTCAATCGGTCGGACGGTCCACATGGACGTTCCGTGCATTCAGCTCTGGACCACGGCTGTTCTCTAACTCAGAGGGTACACGTGGAACCAAATGGTACCTACACTCTCAGACGTAAATGAACAGAGGGTTTAACCCATTGAGACCTGAAGCCGATTCTACATCTCAACAGTATTCTGAAAAACGTATGTTTCTATATCAGTGGTTCTCAATCTTTTTCATGTCAAGGACCCCCAAAATTATATATATATTTGGCCGCGGACCCCCATCAAAATATTTTGTTCCAGGGACCCCCAGAAGCAACGATTTGAGTTAAAAATGTTCGCTTAAAAAATATATATATTCAAAGATTTGCACACATTTTCACGATTTTTCAAAAATAGCAGATCTACAAGCTCATAGCGCGGCACTCGGTGCCGCGCTATGAGCTTGTAGATCTGCTATTTTTGAATAGCCCAAAGTGTAAAATAATGCTTTTTAGCTCAAATCTAAAAATGACACAGTTACAGGTCTTAATGGGTTAATATAACTGGTGTAGCTCCTCTTGGTTGAACATGTCATCACATAAGTTACAATGGAGCATATTATCGTCTCTGTCGGGTGGAAACCTCATCACGTCCAAAACTGTTACTTTTCAGGATTCAAATTCAGAAATGGAAAAAAGTAGCAGATCTACAAGCTCTAAAACACGTCAAGCCTTTTTGACAAACGGCAAAGTGGACGAATCAAATAAACGTTCAAACGTGTCGTCTACAGGATGAGACTCCGGGGCTGGCAAGTTGCACTTGGAAAATGTCTATAATCGAATCGTTGTTCAAGACGTTCTTCAGTTAAATCTCTCTCAAACGCCAGACAGAACCTTTTTTAGTGACTCATTTCAGCGAAGGTGTTGCTGAGGGTGTGAGTTTCTGCCCTGCCTGCCCCACTTGCCCAGTATTTTGTTAAGCAATATCAGTCTCCTAATCACAGCCAGTGTTGCCAGATTCTGTGAGAGAAACAAGCAACCGGGTCTAGGAAAACCAGCCCAAAAGAAGCGACTTATGGGCCACATGAGCACTTTAACATACACATCAGCTATTTGAAAATAGCAGATCTACAAGCTCACAACGCGTCGCATCGCGGCGCGTTGTGAGCTTGTAGATCTGCTATTTTCAAATAAAATCTTGCGGGGAAATTATAATGAGCAGATCTGGCAACCCTGGCTCCTATACCCTCTTCCTCCATCTTGAAGGAGTTCAGGACTCTCAGGAGGCTCCTATACCCTCTTCCTCCATCTTGAAGGAGTTCAGGACTCTCAGGAGGCTCCTATACCCTCTACTTCAGTGGTTCTCAACCCTTTTCATATCAAGGTCCATTATTTATTTGAGCATTTGAGCCACGGAACCGTCGTTTGATGAGATTTAGCCTCTCAGACCCAAGTTGTTATGGT
The DNA here is from genome assembly GCF_963280865.1 of Gymnoscopelus braueri. NCBI lineage: Eukaryota > Metazoa > Chordata > Actinopteri > Myctophiformes > Myctophidae > Gymnoscopelus > Gymnoscopelus braueri. The sequence goes on along the minus strand of NC_137621.1, from coordinate 4,981,115 downwards.
TGGATAACATTTTGTCCACAATTCCACATGCTGTATTGATGTTGGTAAACGTTGATCAAAATAACAATTATTCTACATTCTCCAACTGTGTAGACTTCTTGTAAATGAAGCAATGAGGTCCATTTGGTTTCATTTTACACTCAAGAGTTAAAGATCTATAAGGGTCCATTTTGTTACCAACTCTCCATCATTTAGCTGGGGACCACCCGGAACCCCCCCCTCAAGGACCACCCGGTGGTCCCCGGGACCACTGGTTGAGAACCACTGTCCTACGTCATAGCCAGTTTTTTTTTTCCATTCTCTCATAGGCGGCTCCTATAGCCTCCTCCTCCATCTTCACAACACAGTCGTCCATTAGGGGCCCGGCGTCCTCCTCCATCTTCACAACAGAGTCGTCCAGCAGGCTCCCGGCGTCCTCCTCCATCTTGACCGAGTCCAGGAGGCCCCTGGCGTCCTCCTCCATCTTGACCGAGTCCAGGAGGCCCCTGGCGTCCTCCTCCATCTTGACCGAGTCCAGGAGGCCCCTGGCGTCCTCCTCCATCTTGACCGAGTCCAGGAGGCCCCTGGCGTCCTCCTCCATCTTGACCGAGTCCAGGACGCCCCCGGCGTCCTCCTCCATCTTGACCGAGTCCAGGAGGCCCCTGGCGTCCCGGTACTCCTGCGAGGCGACCAGCTCCGGGTCCTCCTCCTCCTCCCCCGCCGCGCCCTCCAGCGTGCGCAGCAGGTCGGCGTGCGCGGCGGCCAGGCGCCGCCGGCAGTCGGGGATCATCATGTAGCACTCCTGCAGCACCTCCTCTTGCTTGCGGATGTCGCACTCGTCGTTCTCGTCGTCGCGGCCGCTCGCCACCGCCTTCATCCTCTCGATCCGCTCCTCCTGCTGCCGGGCCTCCGTCGCGTAGCTGGCCTCCTCCCGGGCCAGGCGCTTGACCACGCCCGTTTTGATCTTGATCTGCCGCGCCCTGATCAGGCTCGTCGCGCGATCCGCCATGATGGATCTCAGCTGTGGTTTTGACTCCTAAATGTCACAAAACCACGAAGGTTCTTCTTAACCACTAATATTTTACTTGTCCACTATTAACTGATAACGTCACACACAGGCTGTGCTTGTTAAAGGGTTCTGAACCACTGTGGGTTTAGGAAGCTCGGAAACAAAGGGGAGAGGCAGCAATAATGTGGGCTCTTCTTCGTCTTCTGTGGGGTTTATCGGAAATTAGAAAAGGGCCAACATACACTTCCAACTGGACTGGAGCGTGTGGTACAACAGATTATTATACGGTCATGTGACGTAATGTGAGGCTGTACATGACGTAATAGAGACAGGGTCTGATACAGTGTTGCCCATGTCTGCGTTATTATAAGCGACTTTGAGCTCGTTTTGAACGCAAGCAAGATGGTGAAATTCGCTCTGCAGTTCAAGGCCACTCTGGAGAACCTCACGAACGTGCGACCGGAGGGCGACGACTTCCGCTGGTTCCTGAAACTGAAATGCACGAACTGCGGCGAGGTTCCGGACAAATGGCGCTACGTGACGCTGGCGGAGCGCACGGCGCTGAAGGGAGGCCGAGGCAGCGCCAGCGCGGTGCTGAGGTGTCGGCTCTGCGGCCGGCAGAGTTCCCTGGACGTCCTGGAGGACAGCGTCAGGCCGTACGACGCGGAGGACAGCGAGAGATTCAGGACCCTGGTGCAGTTCGAGTGTCGGGGAGGTCTGGAGCCCGTCGACTTCCAGCCCCGGGCCGGCTTCACGGCCCGGGGACCCGAGTCTGGAACCACGTTCACCCACATCGACCTGCTGGAGAAGGACTGGAGCGGCTACGACGAGGAGATCAGAGAGCCTGTGGGGATCTATGAGGTCACCCACCACTTCATCAAGAGCTGAATGAAGAGATCTTATGGATCTAGGAGGTTACACACCACTTCATCAAGAGCTGAATGAAGAGATCTTATGGATCTAGGAGGTTACGTACCACTTCATCAAGAGCTGAATGAAGAGATCTATGGATCTATGAGGTCACTGACCACTTCATTCAAGAGCTGAATGAAGTACAATGACGTTTCTGGACAAGGACATTAGTGGCCAAACATCCTTGGACCTGCTCACTCACTGCTCATGAGAGCTGGGGACCCCCTGAAACCCACTCAATGACCCCTGGGGGGTCCCTGGACCCCACTGGTTTAACTGTAAGCGGTGTTGACCAACAGGATTGGATGTTAATGACCATGTCATGCACCTACATAACACCATGTACCATAGAGTCTATGGTACATGGTGTTATGTAGGTGCATGACAGTCTTGGCACTGTCTATGGCATAGACAGTGTCCAGTAACCACAGACAGTTTTTCGGGGACTTGGTCAATTGATCTGCAATCGCAGATGTGAACCATTGGTTTATTTTGTTTGTTATGTTGTTGTTATTGTGGCATCGCTTTAGCGATCATTGTGGGATCGCTTTAGTGATCACACTAATGTTATCGTCACTATTTATTATTATTATTATTATTATTCCTCCAGTTTTTTGGGTAATTTCAATGGAAAAATACCATTTAGTGACGTCATAATGCATAATGCCATTCTAGTCATAATGCATAATGTCATTCTAGTGACGTCATAATACTGATGTCATTGTATTATGACCCTACTATAACACTACTAACACTATCAATACTCAATACCAGCAACATTCTTAGCGATCCCACACTGTTTCTTCAGGAACAGTACTTTTTAGTTATTATTGTCTCCGCCGGAGGTGGAGAGTATGTTTTCGTTCTGTCCCGCTGTGTCCCCCCCCCCCCCCCCCCCCTAGCCAAGCTAACATTGGTCAAACTTCACGTGACACGTGACAATATTTTGTCACCAATGCTTTTGATTGGCTAGCGAGACGCATGACGAAATAAAATCCTATAAATAGGTGTGTCACTTCAAAAAGCCATTTATGTTTTTGAAGTGAGGTAAGACGGGATCAATCAGTCTTGATTGGAACAGTACCTTCAAGTACAAATCACGCGTCCGTGCGTTGATCCCACAACAAGGCCGAAGTCTTAATACTGTAACAATTGGCCACCTTGATCAGATACATTATGTAGCACTAGAGAAAACTGACATAGATCAAACACACCAATCAACTGCTGAAACTGTTCAAGACAATGAAGATGAAGAAGACAGACAAGCATTTGAACAAACCAGCCAATTACGAGGACTCCCATATGACACATTGCTTCAAGAAGAACATTTTTTTGATGCAGACACTACATATTCAGTCGCCCCTGCAGAACACCAAAAACCACGCGCATTCTACCAAGACGACAAGTTTGAAGCGTTGGCAAACCCATCAAAGTACCCTTATGGCCGCGGTGGTTTAAAAACAGAAAGAGCAAAAAACATCACACACAGAAAATATTTTAACCAACGCCTTTTGCATTGTGATGGCCGTTTTGCTAAAGACATAGACTATCTCCTGGCAGCTCAGTACATGGTGGAAGCACAACAAGTCAAAGATCAAATTCAGATATCCCTACGGCAAAGCCGTTTGATTAAATTAGCACGGGTCTGCTGGCGGAGACTTGTGCTCCGAGGAGCATATTTTCTAGTTATTACTGTGATTGTTATTTTTATAAATTGACTAAAATGAGTACTGTACGTCCAGAATCCGGAGCTTGTTTTTTTCCCCCTGTAAAGTAGCTTGTAAATATTGGCAGTTGGCGTGTTATTTCTAAAGTGCAGTTGCTTATTTGGGCGTGGTTCATAATGCTGTTTAAACCAGTGGTTCTCTGACATTTTCATGTCAAGGACTCCCAAATTAATATGTATTTGTCCGCGGACTCCCCATCTGAAAAAAGTATCTTGTGCCAGGGACCCCCCATACAAGTTTTGTGTAGTTAAAATGTTCTTCTTTTCAAGATTTTTTAAAATAGTCAATGTGTATAGATAGGGTTAAAGTGGTTCCACTGATTTTGATGCTATTCAGCTTCAAAATCAGTTGAATCACTTTCTACCGAGTGAAGACCCGCCCTCGTTGCGGTTGCAGCCAATAGCAGTCGGTGATGGTGGATTTGAATTCACCGGACAAGTAGCCTCGTTCCCAGCCTTTACTCATCTGCGAAGAGAAGAGTCTGATCACGACCTAAAGCAGAGAGTGTCTATAGGGGCGGGGCTTCCGTTCTTTTTTTTCCGCCGGAAACGATATTTTTCGACCAATCACAACACTCGTTTCATTCACGGAGAATGTAAACAGATGTGGAAAGCGTCAACGTAATTTCCTTGGGCGGTACTTCCGCCAAATTTGGGTATATCCGTTCAGACACTAAACCTTCTAGGTCAGGGGTCTTCAACAGGGGGTCCGGGACCCCTAGGGGGTCCTCAGAGTTTTATTTTTTACGTTAACCACTTGAACCCTATAGCATCCCTTTTCTGAGGAGTACTTTAGCCAAAAATAGCAGCTCACAACGCCTCGCGCTGCGAGGCGTTGTGAGCTTCTAGATCTGCTATTTTTGATATAGATGTATAGGTGTAGAGGGAAAAAAGAGCAGACCACGTAAACAAAAACAGTTGAATCTGAAACCCAATTTTATACAATATAGAGGAGGGGGTCCCTTCTTCATCTTTCTCTCAGCTAGGGGGTCCTTGGGCTGATAACACTGTGGCTTCCATGTGGATGATGTCAGAATGCTGCCACTCTGTGACGCCAAGTCCTCTATGATGTCAGACTCCATATTTGGGCATATGTTTCAGCTGGATCCGGGCTGAAACGGTGTGACCTGGAACGCCAATACTGTAATGCCTACATAGTGGTGTAAAGTAACTAAGTATGTGTACTCAAGTACATACTTAGTACAATTTTGAGGTATTTTTACTTTAACTGAGTATTTCCCATTTTCAGTACTTTTACTTCTACTCCACTCAAAGGCAAATATTGTACTTTTACTCCACGACAATTATTTGAGAACTTCAGTTACTTTGTTGATTTAGATTATACAAAACAAACCTACATTAACCACTTCAGCCCTATACTGTATACATTTCAGCCATTTGAAAATAACCAATCTACAAGCTCACAATACCTCACAAGGCAACGCATTGTGAGCTTGTAGATCTACTATTTTCAAAAGATTTTTACACAATTTATACATTTGAAAACTTGTGAAATGGGACATTCTGCATAATGAGTACTTTTACTTTTGATGCCAATACGTATGTACCAAGTACATTTTGAATTATGGACAGAACAGAATATTTCTATAATACAGAATTGATATTTTTACTTAAGTAAACATTGTGAGTACTTTTTCCACCACTGGGAATGCCAATGTACGAACTAAAGCCCTACATAGTGGCTTTTTGAGGCTCTTTGTGCTGTGTGTCACAGAGAACGTTGAGTCACCGGTAGGATTAGAAGACATCCATGACGCAAAGCACACATTATCTGTGCCTCACAGACACAGACAGTCATCAAAACAAACATCACCTTATGATGCAACACCATGCCACAGAGCTTAGCATAGAAGTGCAATCATTTCTCAGCACAAATGCTGAATTACACGCAGCAATAAAACACACCTACGCAGAACACACTAGACATGCAAATAAGCAAACATAATGTTGTTGTTGTAATGTGGTTGAGAGTGAGACCCTGCCCAAATATGTCTTAAATCAAGTTAGAGAACGCACTCACAGTCAATCACCACCCAGGATCGGAACAACCCTTATTTTATAGTTTAGGATAATTCCGGAGGGACGGACGGACGGACAGACGGAGTCACACAGTATAATAGGCAGATGAGCAGGCGTGTTTAACCGACTTGACTTCTTTAAGACCGGGAACGCATCTGTGTCATTTTTAGATTTCTTTGGCTATTCAAAAATAGCATGTGGCTAATCCCAATTCCACTTTCTCTTTCGGATTTTTAAGTCAATGGGATCCTGACTTGTTTTTTCCAGAGGGAAACATTTGCGTTGTGAGCTTATATTATATTGGTTATTTTCGGCGAAGAGCTTTGGTCGTATAGTGAGATATATAATATGTTATACAAGAATAGAATAGTAATATTAGCAATAAATCCTAATGTCCTTGAACCAGACAATAATAAGCTCTCTGCCTGCTCACTCGCTGCGAGTCGCTTTGGGTAAGAGTGTCTGCTAAACCCTTACAATATCAGTGTACAATGCACTGAATACTAATTTAGCCTTTTGCTTTGATGTGGTGGAATAAAATAGACTAAAATAACCTGACAGGATATCTCACATTCACAGTGGTGAACTCATCACAGAGCTCCCTGTACACATTTCAATTCATGTTTTTAACACAAATGACCTTTTGAGAGAATCCAAGCTACTGTACGTCAGTAATGATTTGTTTTTTTTTTGTGCAGCGTAGATTAACATGGGAAATGCAGTCTACTATGGTGCAGTGGTGTAACATAACTAAGTACATTTACTCAAGTTCTGTACTTAAGTACAACTGTGAGGTACTTTTACTTTACTGGAGTATTTCCAATTTTCTGTACTTTTACTTCTACTCCACTACATCTCAGAGGCAAATATTGCACTTTTTACTCCACTACAATTATTTGAAAACTTTAGTTACTTTGCAGATATAAAACTACATTATAAAATATACATTAACCACTTTAGCCCTATTTTATACCTAGGCTATTTGAAAATAGCAGATCTATAAGCTCACAACGCATCGCACCGCGACGCGTTGTGAGCTTGTAGATCTGCTATTTTCAAATGTTGTATTACTTTTACTTTTGGGACTTTATCTACATTTTGATGCCAATACTTTTGTACCTTTACTCAAGTATGTTTAACATTCTGGACTTCTACTTGTAACCTAGTATTTCTATATAGCAGTATTGGTACTTTTACTTAAGTAAAACATTTGAGTAGTCATTTTCCACAACTGGGAAACAATGCAGTCTACTATGGTGCCACCATCATGTGGAATGAACTACCAAAACCCATTAACACATTGACTGCCTAAGATTAAAACATAGTTGTTTTATTCCCACACCAGCGTTTTTTTACCTTAACTATTTCATTGCCACGGATGGGAATTCCAATACTATTTACCAATACTTTTGCACTTTTACTCAAGTAATATTTAGAATTCCGGATTTTTACTTGTAACTGAGTATTTCTACATTGCAGTATTGATACTTTTACTTAAGTAAAAAATGATAGTACTTTTTCCACCACTGCTGCCTGACAGCGACAACATTTCCATCCTCTCATCTCATCATGGTTGAAGAAGACGAGGGTCATATTTTGACAGTAATTATCACTCTGCTCACCTTGCTAGAGTTCACTAATTGAATTGTGTGTAGCGTTAGTGCAGAGCCTGTGTGTCGCAGGTGAACACGCCTTAAAAGGCTAATTGAAAATGTCACATCCTTAACCCATTCAATCCGGGAACGCATCTGTGTCATTTTAGATGTATTTGGCTATTAAAAAAATAGCACATCTACAAGCTCGTAGGGCGGCACCGAGTTCCGTGCTACGAGCTTGTAGATCTGCTTTTTTCTTATTTAATGTTGAAAGTGTGTGCAAATCTTTGAATATATATATATATATATATATATATTTAAAGCGAACATTTGTAACTCAAATCTTTGCTTCATGGGGGTCCCTGGGACAAAATATTTTGAGATGGGGGTCCGCGGCCAAATGGTATCAGATGTTTTCTAAATAAAAAAAATGTGATGCTATTATATCAGTGGTGCTCCAAACTTTTCCATGTCAAGGACGAAAAGAATGATAGATATGTATTTGGCCGCGGACCCCCATCTCAACATATGTTGTTCCAGGGACCCCCAGAAGCACAGATCGGAGTTAAGAATGTTTGCTTTAAAACATAATATAATATATATATATAAATAATATTAAAAAAAAAAAAAAATCACGAGTTTGAAAAAAATAGCAGATCCACAAGCTCATAGTACGGCACTTGGTGCCGCACTATGAGCTTGTATATCTGCTATTTTTGAATAGCCAAAGAAATGTAAAATGACACAGGTGCGTTCCTGGTCTTAATGGATTATCATGTGGACTTGCGTAACCTGTACTTATTTGTTTAGAGTGCATGGAAGCACGGGGACCAAGTTAGTATCGACAAGACTGGCTCCAGTCTTCCGTTGTTACGGCAACGTACTAAATGATGCACGTTGCGTGCATAAACAATGTTGTGTTAAGTTAAGTTATGCTGTGATTACATGTGTTGTATTATGAATGTATTATGAATGGGTCATTTAAGTATGTGTTTATCAAACATTTTCATGTCAATGACTGACACAGTTATATGCGTTTGGCCGCGGACCCCCATCTGAAAAGATTCTGTGCCCCATGAGAGAAACTCTGTCAACATTGCTAGCAGATCTACACGCCGAACAACGTGGTGAGCTTGTAGATCAGGTCTTTTATGTTTGACCCAAACAGTGGGTCGGGACCCAATTGTGTGTCTGTGTGTGTGTGTGTGTATATATATATATATATATATATATATATATATATATATAAAATGTACGCTTCACCGCCGCATTTCACCGTTTTAGAGCTCCCTCAGCAGCTTCTAAATGTTGGCGCTTTTCAGTGCCCAGATGATGGACATAAATAGTAAAAAACAGCAGGGATAGACAGCAGATCAAACAATATTCTGAGCATCGTTTTGTCTCCAAGCAGAATTGGATTGACTGTCCTGAACCCTCGGTGCAGCCTGTCCTCAGCGCAGCGGAATTAACAATCTGTCCCTTCACTTAGTGTCTCTCCATTTCCTGGAGTCCTGCCGTTAGCCTGCTGAGAATCCTAATGGAGAGAGAGAGGGAGAGGGAGAGGGAGGGAGAGGGAGAGAGAACACAGTGATATAACACTGTATGAAGTGAGGCATGGTGCTCTGTCAGCTCATGCTACAGTACAGTGAGAGTGGTTATAGCTTGGATGTGTAACTGATGTGTTTTGATGCCTTTCATCTCCTTCACTTCTTCTCCTCGTCTTTCCGTTCCACCGGAACGGAGGTGCTTTTATTGTATTTAACCCATTAAGACCTGAGGCTGATTATGTCCTCTAAATCCTAACGGGTTATAAACTTATGTTGCTATATCAGTGGTTCTCAAACTTTTTTATGTCAAGGACCCTCAAAATTGTGTATGTATTTGGCCGTGGACTCTCGTCTGAAAATATGTTGTTCCAGGGACCCCCAGAAGCAAAGATTTGAGTTAAAAATGTATGAATAAATAAGTAAAATTATTTTCAAAGATTTGGACACATTTTCACGATTTTTGAAAAATAGCAGATCTACAAGCTCATATAGTGCGGCATGAGCTTGTATGCTATTTTTGAATAGTCAGTGTTCCAGGGACCCCCCCCAGAAGCAAAGATTAGAGTAAAAAATGTTCACTTGAAAACATATTATTCAAAGATTTGCGCACATTTTCACAATAAAAAAAAAGCAGATCTACAAGCTCATAGCGAGGCACAAATCATTTGTTTTAAATAATCGTGACACGCACAGTCATAAATAGCTAAAATCTAAAATAAAAACATGCATTCCCGGTTTTAACGGTTTAAGGAGTTATGGGAGTTCAGGGATACAAAAGCGCGGCCCCCACCGCAGACAGAAGTTAACAGGGTGAATCCCGACTTTCCCTCCACGAGTTGTTGTTCAGCCCGACAGCTTCTCTCTGAACAACAAAGAGGAGCGATAGCAGAGAAGAATGTCGATATCAAGCATGTGCATCCTGGCTGTGGGGGGAAATAACAGGCTCAGGCCATTTCCCTCTGGTTCTCTTCCTCTGTGTGTGTGTGTGTGTGTGTGTGTGTGTGTGTGTGTGTGTGTGTGTGTGTGTGTGTGTGTGTGTGTGTGTGTGTGTGTGTGTGTGTGTGTGTGTGTGTGTGTGTGTGTGTGTGTGTGTTTTTTAATGCTAGGATAGCTTTGATTCCTAAAACACATCTATCATTAAAATAGACCATACATCCACTGTAGGCTACTCTATGTTGTTTGGGGTCCACAGGGTGGGTTGGTTGAAGCCTGGCACTAATATTGATTGACCTAATATAATGTATCACTATGCAGGAGAAAACCTCTGGCTTGGATCATGTTCAACCTGTCAACAAAATGGCTACAAGTCTGTTTGCAAAAAATAGCCGATCTACTGTAAAAACTCAGAATGCATCACATTGTGTGTAGTTAGTTAATTAGGCAGCCCGTTTGACCTGATTATTTTAGTTGACGAGGTCACCTAAAGGATCCTATGAGAGATTCAATGAATTTCATCCCTTTCTGAGAAAGCCTATTGCACCTTCCTGTGTTAATGAGCCTAGTGCACCTCACTGTCCCTGTGTTAATGAGCCTAGTGCACCTCACTGTCCTTGTGTTAATGAGCCTAGTGCACCTCGCTGTCCCTGTGTTAATGAGCCTAGTGCACCTCGCTGTCCCTGTGTTAATGAGCCTAGTGCACCTTGCTGTCCCTGTGTTAATGAGCCTAGTGCACCTTGCTGTCCCTGTGTTAATGAGCCTAGTGCACCTCACTGTCCCTGTGTTAATGAGCCTAGTGCACCTCACTGTCCTTGTGTTAATGAGCCTAGTGCACCTCGCTGTCCCTGTGTTAATGAGCCTAGTGCACCTTGCTGTCCCTGTGTTAATGAGCCTAGTGCACCTTGCTGTCCCTGTGTTAATGAGCCTAGTGCACCTTGCTGTCCCTGTGTTAATGAGCCTAGTGCACCTTGCTGTCCCTGTGTTAATGAGCCTAGTGCACCTCGCTGTCCCTGTGTTAATGAGCCTAGTGCACCTCACTGTCCCTGTGTTAATGAGCCTAGTGCACCTCACTGTCCCTGTGTTAATGAGCCTAGTGCACCTCACTGTCCCTGTGTTAATGAGCCTAGTGCACCTCACTGTCCCTGTGTTAATGAGCCTAGTGCACCTCACTGTCCCTGTGTTAATGAGCCTAGTGCACCTCACTGTCCCTGTGTTAATGAGCCTAGTGCACCTTGCTGCCCCTTTGTTAATAGTCCAGTACCTTAAAGGAGGAGTTCACCCAAAAAACAACTTATTTTCTATCAATTGCACACCCCATGAAGCCTTGAATTCATGGATTTATTTTTGTTTTTGTGGCATTACTAAGACAATAATTTCATGACCGGGTGTGTATCCGGTAGGAGACACAAATAATCTACTTTGTGGCTCCTACCGGATACATTAGCCGGTAGGAGACGGTCATCAAATTATTGGCTTAGGAATGCCACAACAACAAAAAAATCCATGGATTCAAGGCTTCATGGGGTGTGCAATTGATAGAAAATAAGATTTTTTTTGGGTGAACTCCTCCTTTAACCCTATTTTTTTACATTATCGATACGAAGCTGATAATAGCGCCAAATTTTGCATGAGGCTTCTTTAGGACCTACTGATGGATTCTAGCCTTGGGTACCAAACTTTATTTTGAATATATTCCATACATAGGCTTATCAATATCCATAAAAAAAAACAGGCCGATTCACCTTTTGGCCTATAACTCTTGAAGCGTAGGTCATAGCATAAAAAAAAAATTGGACTGGACTCCTTGGATCATGACGCAACTTTGCATATAGTTCCCGCCTCTTTTCCGATTTCAAGATTTTCCGCCATTTTGCGTTATCTTCAAAACACATATTTTGCTACTACTCCTACATATTTTGTCCAAAACTCACACAAATCGGCACACCCTCTGTCTTTGGTCATGTGATCAAGATTTATCAGTCCGTATTTTCATATGCCCTTCCGATTGGCTACGATTGGCTTCTGAAATTTGTGGGAGGGTCTGTTTGGAAAAAAATGGCACAAATCATAAACACAGCGTCCTATTTGTCCTAAATTCATATCATTGAGGGGCCATTAATAAACGTAGAGCCAATGCGATTTCACTTCCACCCATAGGGGGCGCAACACATTCTACAAATGTCTAATCTGAAATCTGAGCCACCCTCAAGTTATGACTGCAAAATTCTGGATGGAGCAGTCATTGTCCACTGCCTGCCCACTATTAGAGTGAGCACATTTGATGAGTATGCAGATGACGTTTTCATCCCTTATCTGCTGAAGCAGCTGCAGGAAGCCAAGCGGTTGGATGTTGTATGGGACACATATATCCCAGATAGTTTGAAGGAGTCCACCCGCGAAAAGAGAGGACAAGGTGTTCGCAGGAAAGTGTCAGGTCAGACAAAGCTACCAGGTAATTGGATGGATTTTCTTCGTGACCCAACAAATAAGAAGGAGCTGTTTGCCTTTTTGACTTCCAGGACTGAAAAGTTCAACTGGCCACCATCCAAAGCTGTGTATGTCACATCAGGGCAAGCTGTGTCGTCTTTTGGTTCCAGTAGCACCATGACCTGTTGCAATCATGAGGAGGCAGACACCAGGAGCTTTTGGCATGGGCCAAAAATACCGATTTTACCACATCAACAACATGTGTAAATCTCTGGGGGAGCCACAATCTCGTGCTCTGCACGAGATTGTGCAGAGCACTCTGTTCCATGCATTGTCAGGTTGTGACACAACATCTGCTTTCCACAGTAAGGGTAAGAAGTCAGCTTGGCATGCCTGGCAAGCCTATGATGATGTCACAGAGATACTTGTCAGTCTGGCCAAACATCCCTTCCAGCAGCTGAATGTTGAGAGTCAGCAATTCCAGAAGCTTGAGAGACTGACGGTTATCCTGTATGACAAATCCAGTCCTTTGAGCTCCATCAACCAGACTAGAAAAGAACTCATCTGTCATGGGAATAGGTCAATGGAGAAACTGCCACCCACCCAAGATGCACTACTTCAGCATGTTAAGCGGGCAGCGTATCAAGCAGGCATCTGGGCGACCAGCCTACAAACAGAACAAGTTATTCCTTCCCCACATGAGTATGGATGGACCAAGGAATCTGAGGCATGGGTGCCAGTTTGGATGACAATTCCAGAAGTCTCCAAAGCATGCAGAGAGCTGATCAAATGCTTTTGTAAAGGGGACTGTTCCACCTGCAAATGTGGCAATTCAAATTTGGACTGTTCTCCACTTTGCAATTGCAAATGTTTGACTCACAAGACCATTTGTACTTAATTTGGCGCAAAAACAGTGATATTAGTATAATTTGTTGCGCCCCCTATGGGTGGAAGTGAAATCGCATTGGCTCTACGTTTATTAATGGCCCTTCAATGATATGAATTTAGGACAAATAGGACGCTGTGTTTATGATTTGTGCCATTTTTTTCCAACAGACCCTCCCACAAATTTCAGAAGCCAATCGTAGCCAATCCGAAGGGAATATGAAAATTCTGACTGTTAAATCTTGATCACATGACCAAAGACAGAGGCTGTGCCAATTTGTGTGAGCTTTGGACAAAATATTTAGGAGTAGTAGCAAAATATGTGTTTTGAAGATAAGGCAAAATGGCGGAAAATCTTGAAATCGGAAAAGAGGCGGGACCTATATGCAAAGTTGCGTCATGATCCAAGGAGTCCTGGGAAAAATATTTTTGATGCTATGACCTACGGTTCAAGAGTTATAGGCCAAAAGGTGAATCGGCCTGTTTTCTTTTATGAATATTGATAAGCCTAAATGTATGGAAAATATTCAAAATAAAGTTTGGTACCCAAGGCTAGAATCCATCAGTAGGTCCTCATGCAAAATGTGGCGCTATTATCAGCTTCGTATCGATAATTTTGCTAAGGGATCCCACTATAATGAGCCTAGTGCACCTTGCTGTCCCTGTGTTAATGAGCCTAGTGCACCTTGCTGTCCCTGTGTTAATGAGCTTAGTGCACCTCGCTGTCCCTGTGTTAATGAGCCTAGTGCACCTTGCTGTCCCTGTGTTAATGAGCTTAGTGCACCTTGCTGTCCCTGTGTTAATGAGCTTAGTGCACCTCGCTGTCCCTGTGTTAATGAGGGTATTGCACCTCGCTGTCCCTGTGTTAATGAGGGTATTGCACCTTGCTGTGTGAATGAGCCTGTTGCACCTCGCTGTCCTTGTGTTAATGAGCCTAGTGAACCTTGCTGTGTCAATGAGCCTATTGCATCCCTGTACTCAGACATCTTTCTGATTCAGATGTAGGGGTAATACTGCAGAACCCAGGTCATGAATCCTCGCGTCTCGCTGAACGTGAGACCATTACCATTGTTTACTCATGTATTGTTTGTCTCAGCACGGCGGCCATCATTAATATGATCTGAGACACGGTGTTCAGCACGTTAACTTAAAGCACCGTCACTTTTTACAGCGGGTGCTATAGCCCCACCCTCCTGGAGAAAAAAAAAGAAGAGAGAGCAGGCGAGAGAGAGAGAGAGGCTGATTTCCCATTAGGAGAACGTTTCCCAGCTCATCACATTTAATATCTATTCATAAACCTTTGGATTTAAGTATTCTGCCGGCTATATGTGGTGGATTTATGTCAGTCCACAGCCCTACGCTGCGTCTAATATTCCCATTGAAAAGTTCATATATCTCCATTCTTTTTTTAACCCATTCAGGCCTGAGTCCGATTCTATACAATTATTTCTAAATCCTAATAGTTTTGTTGCTATCATCATTTTCATGTCAAGGACCCCCAACAATGATATGTATTTGGTTGCGGACCCGGACCCCCATCTCAAAATATGTTGTTCCAGGGACCCCCCCAGAAGCAAAGATCTGAGTTACAAATGTTTGCTTTAAAAAAATATATATATATATTCAAAGATTAGCTAAAATGTTCACGATTCTTCAAAAATAGCAGACCTACACACGCTCGTAGCGTGTAGATCTGCTTTTTTTAATAGCCAAAGACATCTAAAATGACACAGATGCGTTCCCGGTCTTAGTGGGCTAAAGGGACGTTTAAAGTGACGTTTAAAAGACCCGTGGCTCAATGACGGGGGATTCAGATAATAATTCTCATTTGGGGGTAGACTGTGTCAGCCGTCACGTAGCGGTACGGCAGAGAACAGAGGAGAAATAAATGAGTCCCTTTACATCGGCTCTGTCGGGTGGAAAAAACTCATAATGTTCAGAACTGTCTCTTTTTTTTCAAATTCAAAAATAGCAACGGTGATGCTTTAGTGTGACGCTGTCGTAGGATCAAGTATGGCATTAATTTACGGGAAAAAGGTTAGAAGTTAGAATATGGAGATGAGAGATTTTTTTTTCTGTCCGTAAACAACGATAATATTGTCGTTGTCGGGCGGAAACCTTGTATGTGTTCCCACGGATCCGATGTATTTATTATTTTAGTCACAAGCTCTTTTTTATAGAGCACCGAAGTCTGACGTAATTTACACATCCTACCCGGTTCGCGGTTTTCCACCCCCGTTTCGAATTCCCATAGACGTGTTTAATATCGCGTCAAATAAGAACTGTGTTCCAAAAATAAACAAATGATCCTGGCGGTTTGACTCTTATGGATATGAAGCATCAACTGACGGTGAGAAAACGATAATGTTACTTCCGCCGAATTAGTTAAATTTTCGACAGAAACAGACTGTATCAAATATGAGTGACTGACTATCATAAACGATACAGAACCTCCTCCCTGACAATATCACCGAGACAGTTTGTTTATTTTTGGACCACAATTCTTATATGAGACGATTCTAAGATGACCCAATGTTATTCTCCATAGAGAAATTACTTTACGAACCAGGGGATGAACGAGTGACGTCAGGACTTCTGTGCTCTATACTTTTCATCATATTTCATCAATATTTAATATATATTTTTCACTTTCAAGACTTTTCAAAAAAAGTGTCGGTGTACAAGCTCACAACGTGTCACATTGCGACGTGTTACGAGCTTGTATAGATCGGCTATTTTTGCTCTTGTGTGTGACACTCTTATATGACAAAGGAGCGTTGATTTAAGCTTGTAGATCGATTTTTTTTATGCTTCTGTGTGACACAAAGTAAGGCATATGACAAAGTATAGGGCATTAATTTCCCTCCCAAAAAAAAAACAATAACACTGTTTCTTGCCCTTCACTTAAGATGATAGATGTTTTTTCTACGGCTCCTTGATGGCGTTCATTCTATTCCTTCAGATTCAGTACGCTGTCTCTGTCGGGTGCGAAAGTAGCAGATCTACAAGCTACAAGCTTGTGGATCTGCTACTTCTGATGCTTTCGTGTAGCACTGGAGTATATCGTATATGATCAAGAGGGGCGATAATTTACGGAAAAAAGTTGAACTATGGAGATACAAGGTTGTCTTGCCCTGCGGTTCAGATGATGTATGGGTTTTGTTGGGTTCCTTGATGGCGTTCCTTCTATTCCTTCAGATCCAGTGTGTGTTTAATCTGCCTTTATGGTGGATTCCCTGTAAAGCCACCAGAGAGAGAGAGAGACGCCTGGGAGCTTCAGTGAATCCACACTCATTTACTGTGAATACTTAATGGCTGGCCATAGATTTATCTAAAATACACTGCGGCAAGATGTACCTTCTCTCTCCATGTTTTTTCCCCGTAAATTAATGGACTACTACGTCATACTACAGTGTCACACAAAACTAAAACAAATATATATATATCCAATCCTATACTTACTATATATATATATATATATATATATATATATATATATATATATATATATATATATGTATATATATATATATATATATATATATATATATTACTACTATAATTGAAATGACCTCCAAAAGTTAGTCCGTGGTAAAAGTACGTACGATCGCTCCACTTGCCTCCAAACTTGCCACAGACTGTTGATCAGTGCTCTGGCTAATATTTAGGCTTCTTTCCCCGCCTTCAATGTACTTACATATTGCACAATTAATATAAAACTATTTTTTTTTTACATTCTAGCCACAGCAGCTTTCCTTCTTTTTGGCCGCAGCACTTTATCTTTGGCCGTAGCATCTTTGGTCGCTAGGACCCCACCCTACTGCGCATCTCCATATATGGCCATATCAGTTGGATCACCAGTGCAACATAGCTGATCGGGCCGAGATGTGAGGGCCGCGAAGCGGCCCGAACCTCTAGTATATATAAAACAAAAGCCGATCTACAAGCTCAAAACGCATTGTATACGCAAATATGTTTTGTAATAATAATAAACAAAATCTACAAAGTAACAAGTAACTAAAGTTTTCAAATAAGTGTTTTGGATTAAAAGTGCAATATTTTCCTCTGCGATGTTGTGGAGTAGAAGTAAAAGTACTGAAAATTGGAAATATCCCAGTAAAGTAAAAATACCTCAAAATTGTACTTACTGTAGGTACAATTTGCAAGTCAATTAACGGCCAGCCAGCCAGGCTGGGACATGGGGACGGAGATATTTGTCACGGCACTTACTCTTACGCCCTGTAGTCCATGAGCCAGAGCCCCAAAATTGAGCAATGATTATCGAAAGAGTGGGCAAAACCATACCTATATTAAATTGTTCATAGGGTCAATACGAGTAAATAAATATATGATAACCTTTCCACAGGAGTAGCTTTTTCATGGTTATCACACATTTTGTTATTTTCCCCATACGTACATGACAGGTGAAAAAAATTACAACATTTAAAAAAGAGTTATCATAATGAAACTTCCTGAGTTGATTACTTACATGAAGACAATGATTTATCGTATTACAAGTTTTCTGAAATTGTATATTTAAATATGCAAATTAGGCATTAGGAAAATATGCCCAAATTTGCATAACTTTCCAGAATCAACATTGGAACATTGGACAAAGCCAGAGTCAACATACTTATTTCATTTTGTTAAGATGTTGGAGTCAAAGGTTTTTAACGAGGGAATATTCAATATCTGGCTCAATTTTGGGGCTCTGGCTCATGGACTAAATGCCTAATTTGCATATTTAAATATACAATTTCAGAAAACTTGTAATACGATAAATCATTGTCTTCATGTAAGTAATCAACTCAGGAAGTTTCATTATGATAACTATTTTTTAAATGTTGTAATTTTTTCAACTGTCATGTACGTATGGGGAAAATAACAAAATGTGTGATAACCATGAAAAAGCTACTCCTGTGGAAAGGTTATCATATATTTATTTACTCGTATTGACCTTATGAACAATTTAATATAGGTATGGTTTTGCCCACTCTTTCGATAATGAAATCTTGTCTGGCTCATGGACTACTGGGTCAGTGGGGAATGTTGGGCTTAACGACTGGGAGAAAAAAAGGGGTAAAGAGTATTGGCTCTGGTCTTACAGTATATAAGCCCTATCGATGGCCAAAATGCAAAACCTCCTATGTGCAAATTTCATGATTTTCGGATTTCACTGTGGATGAGGACTATAGGCTATGCTGCACATGCTCAGTCTGTCTGCAAGATAGTCCCACCTCTCATTTTGTCAGAAAAAGTCATTTGACTAAAACCTCCTATCTTGTTCAGTGCCAATTAGTGCTAAAATGTTGAAGCGCAAAACCTCTTATCTGCACCAGAACTAGTTGAGCAGCAGACAAAGCTGAAACTTGGGAATTCTATGTTATGTAGACCGTCTAAATGTCTTTCAGTTTGTAGTCATCTATTATTTTCAAAATAAAAAAGTGTCTCCCCCCTTACTAGTTAAGTATTTGTTAGTAACTCTGTCAAGTTAATTGCATTGCCTTGTTGATTGCTAATGATTAGTGTCAGGTGGTGACACTTTTATCACACCAAGAGTGTGAGTTGATAAAAAAAATGTAATGGTAATACTTGATACAGTACTGTAGAATGTCTTGATCTCAAAATGAGCATAAAAATCACACCCTGTGTGAAGTGGGCGGTGTCTTGCTAGCTAATCACAATACTGAATGGAGTCGATCAATCATGTACAAAGGATAAATACATTTATTGAAACACTCTTTATGATGGACAAAACCATAACTTGAAAAAAACCAATATTTGGTTTTTTTCAAGTTATGGTTGCTTATATAGGGCTATGCACATGTGTCATGTGACACTGGCCAATCACAGTCCTGAATAGGCTGTGATTGGCCAATCACATCGCAGGATAATTCTACTAATTTCCTGGGCCCAGATCACAGCGCAGGAAAATGTACATTTTTCCAAATCTCACTTATAGGGGCGGTTTCACCGCCCAAAAAAAAGCATTATTTAACAAAAATAATGTTTGTTTGTAAGCCTAACTATTTCTAGGTAAAAACCTCCTATGTGCATCTATGTAGATAGGAGGTCATTTCTAGGTATAGATAGGAGGTTTTGGCATTGAACATTTTGAACTTGTGTTTAGAGGTTGTCATTGCTGCTTAGATGTAAACGTCCATGTCGTGATTTTTTATGAAATGCAGATCAAAATCACACGTGAACACCGTGGCAGCCAACAACCCTGTGAGAATATTGTGTTGTGTCGGTTGGGGGTATGGGATGTGGGATGGGGTTTGGAGTTATGGGGTGTGTGGGGTGGCGGTTGGGGGGTTATGGTGTGGGGGTGCATGAGGGCTTGGGTGGGTGGAGTTTGGGGGTTGTGGTGTGCTGGTTGGGGGCATGGGGACCGGGGGTTCTGGGAGTGGGGGTAATGGGTTGGGTGGGATTTGGGGGTATGAGGGTATGGGGTGGGATGGGGTTTTGAGTTATGGGGGTTGTGAGGTGTGGGCTGGCAGTTGGGGGGTATGGGGTTTGTGGGAGTGGGGGAGTATTGCAGGTGGTGGAGTTGGGGGGTAGAGGGTATGGGGGGGATTATGTTGAGGGGGGCATAGGCCAGTTAGGCCGGATCATACAGGATAGGGTCTTTGTGATGCGAAAGTGTGTTCTAGCCAACACCAACTCAGGACTCCTGAAGTGGGATGGGGTTTTGAGTTAGGGAGGTGGAGAGGTGTGGGCTGGCAGTTTGGGGGGGGGGGGGGGTTGTGGGAGTGGGGGAGTATTGCAGGTGGTGGAGTTGGGGGGGTAGAGGGTATGGGGGGGATTATGTTGAGGGGGGGCATAGGCCATTTAGGCCGGATCATACAGGATAGGGTCTTTGTGATGCGAAAGTGTGGTCTAGCCAACACCAACTCAGGACTACTGAAGTGGGATGGGGTTTTGAGTTAGGGAAGTGGAGAGGTGTGGGCTGGCAGTTGGGGGGGGGGGGGGTTGTGGGAGTGGGGGAGTATTGCAGTAGGTGGAGTTGGTGGGTATAGGGTATGGGGGGGATTATGTTGAGGGGGTATAGGCCAGTTAGGCCGGATCACACAGGATAGGGTCTTTGCGATGCGAGAGTGTGGTCTAGCCAACACCAACTCGGGGCCCCTGAAGTGGGATGGGGTTTTGAGTTGTGGAGGTGGAGAGGTGTGGGCTGGCAGTTGGGGGGGGGGGTTGTGGGAGTGGGGGAGTATTGCAGGTGGTGGAGTTGGGGGTAGAGGGTATGGGGGGGATTATGTTGAGGGGGGCATGGGTCAGTTACGCCGGATCATATAGAATAGGGTCTTTGCGATGCGATGTGTGAGTGTGGTCTAGCCAACACCAACTTGGGACTCCTGAATCGCTGCCCTCCACACTCTCCTATCTAGCATCAGGGTCTTGAGCTCTACAGTATTGTTGGCTAAGCTGTTACGCCGAAGTGCATCTACGTAGGTGGTGCACTTCTTGTCTCTCCTGGCTTTGCCCTGGGTTGGCTCTCATAGTGTTAGTTTGCTTGCCACTAGTTATGGGTCCCTGACGCAGTGCCCTGCCTCAACCTTCTCTCTCTGACTTTGTCTGTGACCCATGGTAGGTTCCTGTAGAGGACCACATTTCTGATGTGGTCCGTCCATGTGACTCCTAGTGCCATTCATAGCATTCTTGTGTAGACTCCATCCAATGCCCTTTCCTGTTGTGCTGTGACGGTCCATGTCTCAGCCCCATACAGCAGTACTGACTCCACTGTAGCTATAGAACAGCCGCCTCTTGAGGTCTTCTCCCATGTCTGATTTCCACACTCTCCTCATCCCATGCAAGGCATTCCAGTCAAGTGCCCCCCGGACCTTCAGGTCCTGTTCCATTGAAGCAGTCCAGGCCCAGGTTATTAGAAGTCCTGGACTGCCTCGACTAGCTTGTCTCCATCATCTGAACCATCTTCTCAGGAACTCCATAGGCCCGGAGAATGTTCATCAGATTCCCCCGGTGGAGGGTGCCAAAAGCCTTTTGGAAGTCATGAAGGTGATCACCACTGAAAGATTCCGCTCCTTACTCCTTCCAGTATCCTCCTCAGCACCAGCATCTGCCCGAGTTTCTCATTACAGGGTCTAAGATGGGTCTAAGACGGTTGAGGATCTTCCTGTTAGCCGTCTTGGCAACTTGTTAGCTCAGGCTAATGCCTTGGTGAGTTCGCCTGACTTTGGTACTGGATCGATGATCATTTTGCTCCACAGCTTCGGCAGCTTGCTAGACGTGTGTGCTTGATAAAATCCAACACCACCTTGTCTATGGGCACATACATCAGAACCTCTGCTGTCACTCCATCTTCCCCACAGCTCTTGCCTCAATTGATAGTAGCCTTGGCCCTCTGGTACTCATCCATGGTGAACCGTCTGGTTTGGGAAGGTCATGGAAGACAGGAGCATCGGATCATCCTCTTCTTCGGTTGAAGGAGGATTTCCTAGGGGTGTTTTGAAGTGTTGGTACCATGTTTCAACTCGTTCCTCTGCGCTTTCTCCCCAGATCTTGGAAGTCTGAGACGAGCTTCTGCCAGAAATGTCATTGATGAGCTTCCAGCTCTTGCCATGTTTCTGGTTAACATGCACCTCTTTAATGTCCCTGATCTTTTGGGTCAGCTCCCGTTGTTCCAGTTGCATACACTTGATATAGCTCCTCCTTCCTCCGCTTATATTCCTCCCTCAGACCCTCTCCTTTTTGGTCAGCGACAAAGTCCCTGTGTGCTGCTCTCATCTCCTCCCTGGCTGTGGTGATTCTAGGGTCAAGGCATCCATCTTTCCTCCTTGCTTATAGGCTCTTTAAGACATTCAATGATCTTACATACTATTCCACTATCCACACCGGACACAAGGTTGGTGATCCAGTTGTATGAGTTAGGGGAGTTGGAGGGCATGAGGGTTTGGGTGGGTGGGGTTTGGGGGGTGTGTTGTGCTGGTTGGGGGGAATGGGGGTTGTGGGAGTGGGGGGGGTATTTCAGGTGGTGGAGTTGAGGGTATAGGGGGGATTATGTCGAGGGGTACCTGGGCCAGTTGTTTTGTAGTCCACCTAATTGTTGTTGTTTTTGGAAAAAAGCGTATACAGTCTACTAACCATTTCATCCATTGAAAATGCGCTAGCGTATACCCACGACCACGCGCATCTCGTGCAGGGAATGATTATGGTATACCTCAGAAAACAAACCTAGACCACACCACTGATGCAACTGTTTGCAGCTGTAAATGTATGTATTTACAGCCTGTACTATTTATCATTATTTAGTTATGCAATCACTTAACATCACAGTGCAAAAGCTCCTATCTGCAGAATTATCCAGGAAAAGTGGGAAAAACCTCCTATCTGCATTTGCAATATGAGATCAGTGTAATTAACATATAATATTGTAATATAGTCCAGGAATCCAGAAATGGTGAATTATGTGATGGGTATCATAAAAAAATAGCATTGTGCAAAAAAGATACAACATTTTGTAGTTTTCTTATAATGTTACTGCATGCGTCGTTGTGCCCTGAGAAAACAGTGTGGCATGAATGGGGTAATAGCCGAGGCTAATTTGCAACACCAGTCCCTGGTTAGACCTTTCTATATAAATATATACCTAATAAAAATGCATGAAGCTCTAATCTAAACAAGTATGAAAAGATATTTATATCTGCAAAGTAACTAGTAACTAAAGTTTTCAAATAATTGTAGTGAAGTAAAAGTACAAGATTTGCCTCTGAGCTGTAGTGGAGTAGAAAAGTATTACCATTATAATGTAATTATATATATAATTATAATATTAATAATAATAGAAATTATAACTTTGGGCTTATTATAAGCCCAAAGTCGCTTATAATAAGCAGACATGGCAACATAGACTCGCATAGACTCGCTGCGCAGCTCGTCTACGGGCCGCTCTGCGGGGGGTCTAGAGGTGTCAACTGCTCTTGCCTGGGGGAGAGAGGGGGAGAGCGGTCAATTTAGCCGAAATATAACGGTTGGGATGGTATATATGGTATATATTTCATATTTATAATACGTTTCAGAAGAAAAAAAAAACTGAGATGATTTGAAACAAATATTTAGGAAAAGTCAAGAAAGGGGAACTTTCTCAGAGCTTCATGAGAGAAGATAATCCACTTTAAATTCTCAAAATCGGTCATATTGATAGCTTAGTCATGCAAGTGTTAACAAATGGAAGCCTGCAGTCAACCACTTGTTGCTTAGCCTCGTTCAAGCATCTTTGTTATTGATCTCAGATACTTAATGCAACATCAAAAGTAAAAGCCACACATTCTGCAAAATGTCTCACTATGAAAAAATAACAATTGAACCCACTTCCTTTCGCCCGTAAACCTGCCATGTGATAATAAATCTGATTTGCAGACTTGCAGTGCATGTCCCATACTGGAATGACCCGCTTGACTGTGTTTATTAACTGCGTTAAATTAACATAACTATGGACTCAGGTTGCCACCAGTGTTGCCAGATTATGTGAGAGAAACAAGCAACCAGGTCTAGAAAAAAAAACAGCCCAAAAGAAGTGACTATATGGGCCACATGTGCACTTTAACATAATACACCAGCTATTTGAAAATAGCAGATCTACATCTACTTGTAGATCGGCTATTTTCAAATAAAATCTTGCGGGGGAAATTATAATAAGCAGAACTGGCAATCCTGGCTGCCACACTTGCATTTCCTGGTTCCAGCAACTCTGTGCTCTCGTCTCTCGTCTCTCGTCTCTCGTCTCTCTCTCTCTCTCTCTCTCTCTCTCTCTCTCTCTCTCTCTCTCTCTCTCTCTCTCTCGTCACCAGTGGTGGAAAAAGTACTCAAATGTTTTACTTAAGTATCAATACTGCAATGTAGAAGTACTCTGTTACAAGTACAAGTCTGGAATTCAAAATGTACTTGAGTAAAAGTACAAAAGTATTGGTATCAAAATGTACTTAAAGTACCAAAAGTAAAAGTACTACAATATTTTAAAATAGCAGATCTACAAGCTCACAACGCGTCGCGATGCGACGTGTTGTGCGCTTGTAGATCTGCTATTTTCAAATAGCCTATAATAATAGGGCTGAAGTGGTTAATGTATGTTTTATAACATGATATGATAATCTGCAAAGTAACTAGTAACTAAAGTTTTCAAATAATTGTAGCGGAGTAAAAGTACAATATTTGCCTCTGAGATGTAGTGGAGTAGAAGTAAAAAGTATAGACAATTGGAAATACTCCAGTAAAGTAAAAGTTAATGTACTTAGTTACTTTCCACCACTATATATCTCTCTCTCTCGTCACACAGGATAATTGATGGCATCTTTGTGTTTGGTAAAGAGAGGAGAATCCATGCACGGCGGCAGTAACAGTGTCGTAAATCACCAGGGTTGTTGCGTAAATCACAGACGTCAGCGAGAACAGTGGTGGACCTTAACTCATTGAGACCTGAAGCCGATTCTACATGTCTCCTAAATCCCAACAGTATTTTGAAAAACCCATGTTTCTATATCAGTGGTTCTCAAACTTTTTCATGTCAAGGACCCCCAAAATCATATGTATTTGGCCGCGGACCCCCATCAAAATGTGTTGTTCCAGGGACCCCCCAGAAGCAAAGATTTGAGTTAAAAATATTCGCTTTAAAAATATATATATTCAAAGATTTGCACACATTTTCACGATTTTTCAAAAATAGCAGATCTACAAGCTCGTAGCACGGCACTCGGTGCCGCGCTATGAGCTTGTATATCTGCTATTTTTGAATAGCCAAAATGCAAAATAAAGCTTTTTAGCTCAAAACTGAAAATGACACAGTTCCAGGTTTTAATGGGTTAACTCATTCACTGCCACAAATAAAACATCGTCCATGGCCGACCTTGCCAGCGATTCCGAGCGTTTTCACTAACCTTTAAAAAAAAAAATCATAGAGTATTTTTCTTCACAACGATTCATCCACGGATCGCTTTTTAAAGACGTATCCGAGTCTCGGAGAATCTGTCGCCGGAAAGCAACAGAAAGCGCTCGAAGCAGAGAAAAGGGGCATTCTTCCATAATCCATTAGAATGGAAGGTTAGCGAAGAGCGCCATCTAGCGTGAACACTGAAAACACGTCAAAAACGTCTTTGGCGGTGTGGGCGTTGGGTGAACTAGAAAAAGTGCTCCTCGGAGCACTGCCAGACCCCTAGTGGTTGAAATCTGAAGATCAGAGCAGTACGTCACACTAAGCTTGGCCAATCAAAAAGAGGGACACGGAGGTAAAACGTTGACCGGGAGGAAAAGAGGGACAGACAAAGCCTCATGTAGGCCTGACCCCCTGGGTCTGGCCAAAAAAAGCACGTCTAACAGGTCATTGGCAGTGAATGAATTAATCCATTACATTTCCTTGGGTACTGTGTTGAAGTACAGTTTCTGTACTAGGTGGTCTATACAGGAGACAGGTGGTCTATGTGTTGTGAGGGTGGTCTGTACAGAGGACAGGTGGTCTATGTGTTGTGAAGGTGGTCTGTACAGAGGACAGGTGGTCTATGTGTTGTGAAGGTGGTCTGTACAGAGGACAGGTGGTCTATGTGTTGTGAAGGTGGTCTATGTGTTGTGAAGGTGGTCTGTACAGAGGACAGGTGGTCTATGTGTTGTGAAGGTGGTCTGCACAGGGGACAGGTGGTCTATGTGTTGTGAGGGTGGTCTGCACAGGGGACAGGTGGTCTATGTGCTGTGAAGGTGGTCTGTACAGAGGACAGGTGGTCTATGTGTTGTGAGGGTGGTCTGCACAGGGGACAGGTGGTCTATGTGCTGTGAAGGTGGTCTGTACAGAGGACAGGTGGTCTATGTGTTGTGAAGGTGGTCTGTACAGAGGACAGGTGGTCTATGTGTTGTGAAGGTGGTCTGTACAGGAGACAGGTGGTCTATGTGTTGTGAAGGTGGTCTGTACAGAGGACAGGTGGTCTATGTGTTGTGAAGGTGGTCTGTACAGAGGACAGGTGGTCTATGTGTTGTGAAGGTGGTCTATACAGGAGACAGGTGGTCTATGTGTTGTGAAGGTGGTCTGTACAGGAGACAGGTGGTCTATGTGTTGTGAAGGTGGTCTGTACAGAGGACAGGTGGTCTATGTGTTGTGAAGGTGGTCTGTACAGAGGACAGGTGGTCTATGTGTTGTGAGGGTGGTCTGTACAGAGGACAGGTGGTCTATGTGTTGTGAAGGTGGTCTGTACAGAGGACAGGTGGTCTATGTGTTGTGAAGGTGGTCTGTACAGAGGACAGGTGGTCTATGTGTTGTGAGGGTGGTCTGTACAGAGGACAGGTGGTCTATGTGTTGTGAAGGTGGTCTGTACAGAGGACAGGTGGTCTATGTGCTGTGAGGGTGGTCTGTACAGAGGACAGGTGGTCTATGTGTTGTGAAGGTGGTCTGTACAGAGGACAGGTGGTGATTATGTGTTGTGAAGGTGGTCTGTACAGAGGACAGGTGGTCTATGTGTTGTGAAGGTGGTCTGTACAGAGGACAGGTGGTCTATGTGCTGTGAAGGTGGTCTGTACAGAGGACAGGTGGTCTATGTGTTGTGAAGGTGGTCTGTACAGGAGACAGGTGGTCTATGTGTTGTGAAGGTGGTCTATACAGGAGACAGGTGGTCTATGTGTTGTGAAGGTGGTCTGTACAGAGGACAGGTGGTCTCTGTGTTGTGAAGGTGGTCTGTACAGAGGACAGGTGGTCTCTGTGCTGTGAAGGTGGTCTGTACAGAGGACA
Organism: Gymnoscopelus braueri; assembly: GCF_963280865.1. NCBI lineage: Eukaryota > Metazoa > Chordata > Actinopteri > Myctophiformes > Myctophidae > Gymnoscopelus > Gymnoscopelus braueri. Next base: position 4,954,336 of record NC_137621.1, on the reverse strand, counting down.
GGTGGTCTTTGTGTTGTGAGGGTGGTCTGTACAGAGGACAGGTGGTCTTTGTGTTGTGAGGGTGGTCTGTACAGGGGACAGGTGGTCTCTGTGCTGTGAAGGTGGTCTATACGGGGAACTGGTGTCAGTGAATATCAACCCTGGCAAACGTCCCAATTTTGGTCCGCGAGTACTGCTGAGGTGTTCCGCGCCGTTTGAAGTAAGTGTGAACTCAGCCCCTCGAGAACAATAGCGAGCGGCGATCGTCCGTCAATCGTTACGGCCATCATCCGTTTCACACTCAGCCACGCCCGAGTCCATTCAGTGTAGCGACCATCACCCATAGGAATGCAAATATGTTGTCCTACCTGGCACTGTATAAAGGGGCACAGGGGTACATGCTTTGGCACTCAGTATTATTACTACATGATGAGAGCTCCACTAGCAAAGAAGAGATGCACCCAGGGCCAGAAGACGCTAAATTTCGCCGTCATCAGCAAGACATTGCCGCCGCCAGATCCTCCTGCAAGCAGCGCTACCGGTGTGTGCGGCCATAGCTGGGGGCGGCCATAGCTGAGTGGTTAGTGAGCCCGCCTAGGGAACCAGCTGGCCCTGGTTGCCCCAGGTTCGATTCCAGGCTATCCCAGCATATGTGCCGATGATATGAAATTTGTCCCTGAGCAAGACTCTTAACCCCAATTGCTCACAGGTTCTCATTGGAAACAAGACCGCAAGGACTTTCATGAACGACCTGTTAAAAGGAATTATCCTTATCCTTATCCTGTGTCCGGGCCACCTCGACCTGCCGACGAGCTGGCCGCACAGGGCAGCAACAGCAGCACACACAACAGCACCGCCGCCAGCGTCCTCGCCGTGCCGCCGGGAACGGCGACAAGCAAGACGACTAAAGCCAGACTGTACCGTGATGACTACATGAAGTTTGGCTTCACTTTTATGGGGGACCCATCTAGTGCTATTCCACTGTGCATCGTGTGCGGAGACAAGCTCGCAAACAGTGCTATGGTTCCCCGTAAGATGAAACGTCACCTTGAGACCCACCATGGAGAAATCGCCACAAAGGACAATGACTATTTTGTGAGTTTGAAAGCTACTAAGGCGAAACAGAACGCAAAACAGACAACTGCATTGTTACGCAGTACCACCAGCACCAAGGTTAATGACAGAGCTCTGGAAGCTAGCTACCAAATTGCAGAGCTTGTGGCGAAGTTAAAATTGCCACATGCAGCGGCAACATACATGTTGGCAGGAGCCAAAATCCTGGCTAACGTAATGTCGGGACCAGATGTTGCAGCGGAATTCGATAAGGTGCCGCTCTCAAGCATGACAATTGGGCGACGCATTGAAGACATGTGTGCTGTTTCTTTAGTTCAAGGTTTCTTTATTATGACATCAAAGCAAAACAAGTTGTATGTTTCCAAAAATAAATCAGTGAAACTGAGGCACTGTCTCTTTCCTTTTTTTTTCATCTTCTCCATTCATTGCACTGACTCAAGTTTATATATTTGTAGGCCAAAGACATTTTGTAATGTTCAAGGTTTCTTTATTACATCTTGTGTACATGAGAGTAAATATTTTGATATATATATATATATATATATATATATAGGAATTATATTATATATATATATATATATACACACACACACACTGTATATCTAGGTGTGCCCTGGGATATTTTGGCTATGCCAGGTGTGCCTTGGCACCAAAAAGGTTGATATACACTGGTCTATGTGTTGTGAAGGTGGTCTATACGGGGAACAGGTGGTGATGATTATGTGTTTGACAGTCTGCTCATACTCGCTGCAGTCCGGCAAGCCTAGCCTCGGAAACCCACACACACACACACCCCTTCTGTTACGCTGCCAGCAACTTATTCTCAGCCGTTGTAATCAGTTGCTGTGTTTGGTAGTCATGGCTGCAAGTTCCCACCTGATGTCGTGCGGGAGTTCCAACTGCTCCAGTTCGTACTGAATAACTGCTAGCTTGCAAAGCGTCTTCAGACTAGGACTTAAGTCTAGGATGTTCAGTTCATCTCCAAAGAGGATGAGGCGATCTCCCACCATGCAACTGTCCAAGTCCAACGTAAACCTCTGAGACGGACCGTCCCCCTTAGGCTCAACCTTCACCCAGGAGAAGGTCCCTGGATTGAATTTCCACACATGATCGTTTAAGATCTGGACATGGTTGTGGATACCGTATATGTACAACTCTCCATTGTGGACAAGGGCTGAATGATGTATACAGTCTTTTGGAAGCCGTGCAGAAGGCGTGCTCAGCCAGCAGTCGGTATCCGTGTCAAACACTCGGATGTCATTGATGTCGACGTCGTGCCACGCTTGGCCCCCAAACACAAACATCTTTGTCCCGATGGCGGAGGCAGAGTGATAAATCGAAGCAGCGGGTGGAGGTCCTCTGGTGTTGATTAAAGTCCAGACCATCGCGGTGGTGTCCAACTTGTAGATGTCATTATTGAGTCTCGTCAGGTGGACGTATCCTCCATAGACATACATGACCTTCCCCAGGACGCAGGCGGAATGGTGGCGCCTCGCCTCGGGAACGGTCCCAGAAACCCCGGGGTTGAACCATCCGTGGGTGTCGACATCAAACGCATAAAGCACGTTGCATAATGCATACGTCTCGCGTATGAGCCCTCCCCAGATGTAGGCGACGTCGCCTATGAGCACGGCTGTGTGGTAGTAGAGCTTGGAGGGGACCTCCTGCAGGGGGCGCTCTCCTCTCCCGGTCGTCAACCTCGGGGGCAACCTCGTCCAGCGCAGAGACACTGTGTTGAAGACATTCACGTCGATCTGACCTTCGGGGAAGATCGAGTCCCCTCCAAAGACGTAGACTGTGTGCCCTACCGCTACGGCAGCATAACCACCACGTACCTTTAGTTCTGACTCGTGTTTCACTATCCAGCGCAACATCTCTCTCTCTCTCTCTCTCTTGCTCTCTCTATGTTAACCCTACCCTCTTGTCTTTCTCCGTTCCCGTCTCCCCCTACAAGACTAGCGTCATTATGTAAACACCCTACACCTTATATATGTTATGACCACTGGTCTGGTCTGACGTCACACAAACAACAAACTGTTGCCAAGCATAGCAGCTACACAGCTACAGTCCAGTACCATTCATTTTCAATGGAAGTCAGCGACAGGAAGATACAAAGCGACGCCAAGTGTTGTTTAACCAACGCCTTTTCTCTTCGCACAATTCCTGCTTGTAATGGGTGGAAAACTAATCATTTCCTTCAGCCGGGTTCTATTTAACTCCAGGCTCTATATTTATGTCCCGTATTTGTATTTTAAGGTTGGGGAATCAATATGAATGACAGGGAGATTTATTCGAGAAATGACTGTAATTTTGCTGTCGTGCCCCCTTTTCCTCTCCGCCTCTCCATGCTGTGCCAGTGAGCCGTCTGAGTCTGGTGTCTAAAAATGCCCTCACCTCATTGGCTCATTTACTCATGCCACGACCAATGAGTGTTAGTGCTTTCAGTGTTGCTAAGATACGACCCCCCCCCACACCCTTCCTCCATTCAAACCACAACAAACCTGCAAGCATGACAATCCGAGTGTGACAATACTACCCGGTTTATACACACATAAACAAAGACGTATAGAACTGAGTGGGGGGAAAATATAGCTAGAAAGTGTGACAGAGGATATAGCCTACACCTGCAAGGTGTTTTTTTTAGTTAGCTATATGGTAGAATCCATGATGTAAACCACACAAAGTGAGAAGCAGCAGATGAGCACTGGACACAGTTATTTGTCTACCAAGCGACTACAGAGGCCAACATGGTATGTGAAATCATGTCAATTCAATCAAAGCAACCCAACTCGGGTTGTTGTTGTGGCTGGTAGGATGCTAGCTCCAATCTGAACCTCTCCCTCCGGCAGAGTGCGACACCGGCGAACGGTGGTCAATATTGTTGATTCTTACCTTTTCCCGCACATCGTATCCAAAAAGTAAAGGTACGAGTGCTCTAGTATATTTAGTCTCTCCTGAAGTGCCCAGATATTTTATTTGTATTTTTCTCTGATGCAAGTTGTCCCTGTTGAGCACCAACGAGCCCTTCCACCTTCAACTGGCTGAAGCGGGCAGGTCTTCTCTTTAACTTAACAATACAATACATAATGGTAGAAAGCTCTAGCATCAACAGGTATATTTACAGTGGAAGGAGGGGTAGAGACGGTGGGCAGAGGATGCTACTACCAAGATGTTCAAGGAGTTAAACGTTGCTCCACTTGTATTTTAAAAGGCCGGCCAATCTTCTAGTTTAGTCTTGAGCTTGGGTAGGGAGTCGAGACCTTTAATATCCTACCTGGGCGGGCGGGCGGGCGGGCGGACCTCTGACATCATGTCACCATGACTCAGCCATAATCATATAGGGAATTCCCGATGCAGCTACGCCCACATATGGAGTGTGTTGTCTAACGTCAATGTGTCGTCATGGCATCAGCAAACAAATCAGTCAGCTCCATATATGGGCACAAAAGAGGGGCATGCCCATATATGGGCATATAGTGATGACATCAGGGATCTCCATATATGGGCATAAAAGGGACGAGGACTGACAGATACAGAGATCTCTATCTGTCCATGCATATCAGCATATCAGTCAGGTCGGTTTTACTTTTGGTACTTTAAGTATATATTGATGCCAAAACTGTTTGTACTTTTACTCAAGTACATTTTGATTACTGGACATTTACTTGTAACAGAGTATTTATATACTACAGGATTGATATAAAAGATGCGAGTACTTTTTCCACCACTGGACACAGGCATGAGTAGACAAAAATGGTACCATATTATAATGAGCATTAGTGAGGACCAGTTATATGAAGATAGGTTAGAAATGGGTGAAGTGGTCCTTTAAGCACAGTACTCGAGTAAATGTACTTTGTTATTAGTGCACAACTGACACATGCATCTTGTGAGGGCAAAGTCAGCGTCGCTGACTCAGTAAGACGTCACACACACACACACACACACACACACACACACACACACACACACACACACACACACACACACACACACACACACACACACACACACACACACACACACACACACACACACACACACACACACACACACACCTTATGGGAACCAGAGGCCATAATAATAACCTGGAGCTAAAAATAAATCTCCTCCTCTTCTGATATTAATAATAGATTGACGATGAAGGGGATTGGATGAATGTGTCACACTCCGGCCCTCCGGGGGGCAGGCTTTCATCATGAAGTTTCAGGAAGTGCAGTGACCGTGCAGTGACATAACTTAACCCATTAAGACCTGGAACGCATCTGTGTCATTTATGGATTTCTTTGGCTCTTAAAAAAAATAGCAGATCTACAAGCTCGTAGGGCGGCACCGAGTGCCGCCCTACGAGCTTGTAGATCTGCTATTTTTTTGAAAAAATCGTGGAAAATGTGTGATTTTTTTTTAATACATATATATATATATATATATATATATATATATATATATATATATATGTATATATATATATATTTGAACAGCATTTTTAACTCAAATATTTGCTTCTTGGGAGGTCCCCCCCCACCCCCACTATATCAAAATATGTTGTTCCAGGGACCCCCTGAAGCAAAGATTTGAGTAAAACAATGTTTAAACGCTTTAAAACAATATATTTGCACACATTTTCACGATTTAAAAAACAAAATGCAGATATACAAGCTCTCACTCTGTGCCGCTCTATGAGTTTTCATATCTGCTATTTTTTTAATAGCCAAATAAATCAAAAAAATGACACAGATGCGTTCCTGGTTTTAGTGACTTAAAGCGGAGATTTTTCTGCAATAAATGCAGACGAGCCGGGAGCCGGGCCTCAAGTGGACTAGATTTATAGGAGGAGTCTAGCAGAGCTCACAGCTCTCTGTGAGTTATTCACATAGTCTGTGACACTGTGTGTGTGTGTGTGTGTGTGGGTGTGTGGGTGGGTGGGTGGGTGTGTTGCACATAGTCTGTGACTCTGCTGGGGACCGGGCAATGGAACCACCTCGGAATTTATCAAGTGGGAATAGAGGCAGGTTGGGCAAACATCCAGAGAGCACTGAAGGTGGTGTAGGTCAGTGGTTCTAAAACGTTTTCTTGTCAAGGACCCCCAAATTGACACTTATTAGCCCGCGGACCCCCATTTGAAAAGATAAGCCAGGGACCCCCATAAGAGAAGAGTTTTACGGCTCTAGCAGTGATTCTCAATCATTGTAATTTAAGGACCCCCCCAGTTTGACGTGCATTAGGGCTACGGACCCCCATTTAATGGCATTTCTATCTCTGGGACCCCAATTCATATTGTAAAATCAATGTTAATGTAACTCTGAGAGTGTACAATTTGGTTCCATTTGTACACTCTGAGTTACAGACCCATAAGGGTCCATTTGGTTCCTATAAATCATTTAGCTGGGGACCCCCTGGTATCCCCTCAAGTACCCCTGGGGGTCCCCGGAGAACCAATGGTGTAGGTAGGAGACAATAAAACAAATTGTTTTATTGTGTTTTATTACAAAATCATAGGCGAATTAGCGCTCATCGGGGGTAAATCTTGGGGTAACAAAAACACCCCAAACGAAACAGAGATTGACCAACAATTTTTCATATTTGCATGACCCCCCCCCCCCCCTAAAGCAAAACAAAACGCTGTAGTATGATCACGTATACACAATAAGTTAAAATACGGAGATAAGAGGTTGCTGCCCGAACAGCAGCGATTTGCAAGCGACTTTAGAGAAAATAAAAACTTGCGTAGCTTATAATAAGCAGACCTGGCAACGCTGACTGAGTGCTGTCTAGCGTCCGTCCAGCCTCGGGGACATAGAAAGATAATTAGCCTAGAGGTCAGAGGTCAACAGTCAGCTTGTTAACCCTTTAAGACCTGGAACGCATCTCTGTAAAAAAAATATGATAATAATCTTTGGCTATTCAAAAATAGCAGATCTACAAGCTCATAGCGCAGCACCGAGTGCCGCGCTATGAGCTTGTAGATCTGCTATTTTTGTGGGGGGAAATTGTGAAAATGTGTGCACATCTTTGAATATATACATTTTGTAACTCAAATCTTTGCTTCTGGGGGTCCCTGGAACAAAATATTTTGATATGGTGGGGTCCGCGGACAAATACATATTATTTTGGGTGGTCCTTGACATGATTTCTTTTTTAGAACCACTGATTATATTAACACAAGTTTAAAAAGAAAACTGTTAGGATTTAGAAGACATTTGTAGAATCCCCCCAGAAGTAAAGATTTGAGTTACAAATGTTTGCTTTAAATATATATATATATATATATATATATATATATATATATTCAAAGATTTGCACACATTTTCACGATACATTTTTTTTTTGCAGATCTACAAGCTTGTAGATCTGCTATTTTTTTAATAGCCAAAGGAATCTAAAAAAATGACACACAGATGCGTTCCAGGTCTTAATGCATTAAAATGCAGGTGAAACTCTGTGGGATCACGGCCGACCATCTGCCAGCTCTGACAGTAGAACACTGCTGTTCTCTTCTCTCTGGTCAAACAGCTCTGACAGTAGAACACTGCTGTTCTCTTCTCTCTGGTCAAACAGCTCTGACAGTAGAACACTGCTGTTCTCTTCTCTCTGGTCAAACAGCTCTGACAGTAGAACACTGCTGTTCTCTTCTCTCTGGTCAAACAGCTCTGACAGTAGAACACTGCTGTTCTCTTCTCTCTGGTCAAACAGCTCTGACAGTAGAACACTGCTGTTCTCTTCTCTCTGGTCAAACAGCTCTGACAGTAGAACACTGCTGTTCTCTTCTCTCTGGTCAAACAGCTCTGACAGTAGAACGCTGCTGTTCTCTTCTCTCTGGTCAAACAGCTCTGACAGTAGAACACTGCTGTTCTCTTCTCTCTGGTCAAACAGCAGTCCAGTCTGACTCTGGCTGACAGTGATGGAAGAAGTACTCAGATGTTTTTACTTTGTTAGTTGTTTTTTGTCGCATTCCTAAGCCAATAATTTGATCACCGGCAGCGGACCGGCAGCATCATGTGTGTCATTTCAGATGTTATAGCTATAAACCATTAGTTTACACTTTGGCTATTAAAAAAATAGCAGATCTGCAAGCTCATAGTGATCTGCTAGTTTTGAAAGAAATCTTGAAATGTTTAACTCAAATCTTTGCCTCTGGTGGGGGTCCCTTGGAACGACATATAAGCTATGAGCTTGTATATCTGCTATTTTTGAATAGCCAAAGAAATCTTAAGCACATGTGTTCCCTTCCCGGCCTTAAAGGGTTAACTCGTACAGTTAACATACTGTAACTTCACTAAACACGTGGGCACTGAAACCATTTAGATAAATTGGCAGAGATGGAAAAAAAAGTTCTCAGATGTCCGCGGCCAAATGCATATCATTTTGGGGGTCCTTGGAATGAAAACATTTGAGAACCGCTGATATTATAGCAACATATGTTTTTCAAAAAACTGTTAGCATTTAGAAGACATCAGTAGAATCCCCCAGAAGCAAAGATTTTAGTTATAAATGTTCGCCTTAAAAATATTATATATATATATATTAAAATGTTAAAGATTTTTCAAAAATAGCAGATCTACAAGCTCATAGCGCGGCACTCTGTGCCGCGCTATGAGCTTGTAGATCTGCTATTTTTGAATAGCCAGATTAATCTAAAATGGCACAGATGCTTTCCCGGTCTCAATGGGTTAATCACCCCCCCACCCCCCTCTTGTTTTTGTAAACCTAAAAACTTTTTAAGCCGTCTATTTTTTTTTGCTTTGGTTTTATTTGTTGACTTGTCATAATAAAGAAGTTTTTGTTTGTTTTGTAAAGTGACTGTGGGTATAACTTAAAGTGCTATTCCATATATAAATGCCAACATTGTTATAATAATTACGAGGCCGCTGAGCTGGTGTGGTTATGACACGGCTGTGCCTCACGACACAGAGTTCAACTACAGTATTAATATATAATTCACAATATTAAATATGAAACGCTAACACTTTGCTTGAACCCCAATGCCAGGGACACATGACATAGATGTTATGTAACGAGCATGTGCTTCATGTTAAAGGGGAAATCCACCCATTTTCAATATTTAACTATGTCATTAATATAGCATAAAGGAGTTGTGTGGAAATAAGAAAAAATTTAAAAAAAAATTAACATTGCAAAAAAATTTAACATTGCAAAAAAATTAACATTGCAAATTACACCATGATGAGTCATCACAGTGTAATTTGCAATGTTAATTTTTCCCCTTTAAGTCATGCATAACTCGGAGTTCTGCTAATTACAAACAATCATTGCAACCCTCGGCCCCTCAAACATTTTAACCCATTAAGACTGGGAACACATATTTGTGTCATTTTTAGATTTATTTTGCTATTCAAAAATAGCAGATCTACAAGCTCATAGCGCGGCACCAAGTGCCGTGCTATGAGCTTGCAGATCTGCTATGTTTGAAAAATCGTGCAAATCTTTGAATAATCTTTGAATACGTTTTTTAAAGCGAACATTTTCAACTCAAATCTTTGCTTCTGGCGATTCTACAAATGTCTTCTTAATCCTAACAGTTTTCTGAAACACTTATGTTGCTACAATGTCAGTGGTTCTCAAGGGTTTTCATGTCAAGGACCACCCAAAATGTTATGTATTTGGCTGCGGACCCCCATCTCAAAGTATTTTGTTCCAGGGACCCCCAGAAGCAAAGATTTGAGCAAAAAATATATATATTCAAAGATTTGCACACATTTTCAAGATTTTTCAAAAATAGCAGATCTACAAGCTCGTAGCGCGGCACTCCGCGCTATGAGCTTGTATAGCTGTTATTTTTTATATAGCCAAAGTATAAAATAATGGTTTAAGTGGCTACAAATATATGCGTACCCGGTTTTAATGGGTTAACATAAATTAACATAAGCAGATGGTGTCATTTCATGTGGGTAAACGTGTACTTGTACCGCTTGTGTAAGTGTGTGGACTGAAGCACCAATTTGATCAAATGGAGCGAAAATTAATGATGTGTCATGGTGGATGCTAATATAACTCAGGCCACGTACAGTTAACATAACTTCACTAAACACACGGGCACTGAGACCATTTAGATGAATGTGAGGAAATGTGACTAATTGGCAGTGATGGAAAAAACAGTTCTCAGATGTTTAGTTTAAAGCAGCACTGCGTAACTTTGTTTTTAACAATCATTTTAGATTTTTGCTACAACCATTATTTTATACTTTGGCTATTCAAAAATAACAGCTCTATGAGCTTGTAGATCTGCACTTTTTTTTGAAAAGTCATAAAAACTGGGGGGACCCTAGAACTGGGGAACCCTAGAACTAAATATTTTGAGATGGGGGTCGGCGGCCAAATACATTCCTTGACATGTCTCACCTAAAAAACAGGATCTAACATGAATGTTGACCTGATGGTCAAGATTCAAGTTATCCCCTGAGCAAGCATTATTAGCTCAATGGTAAAAAAAAAAAAATCTGCTCTTTTGCAGGAAGGGAAAACAAATCTGGGTTAGAAGAGGAAAGTTACGTAGTGTAGCTTTAAGTTCAGTACTTGAGCAAATGCACTAGTTGTACATTCCACCACTAAAAACAACTACCATCACACAGCCATAACATGGCTTTTAAACCAAAAATATAGAGTGGGCGGTCTAATTATTATGAAGTGGTTGATATAAACCATGATATTTAACCCATTCAGACCGGGAAATAATCGGTGTCATTTTTAGATTCTTTGGGCTATTCAAAAATAGCAGATCTACAAGCTTGTAGCGCGGCACCGAGTGCCGCACTACGAGCTTGTAGATCTGCTAATTTTGAAAAAAAATCGTGAAAGTTTGTGCAAATCTTTTGAATATATATTATTTTAAGCGAACAACTCTTTGCTTCTGGGGATTTTTGAAAAAAACGTATGTTGCTATGATAGCAGTGGTTTTCAAACTTTTTTTCATGTCAAGGACCCCCAACATGATATGTATTTGGCCGCGGACCCCCATCTCAAAATATGAAAAAATATATTATTATTCAAAGATTTGCACACATTTTCATGATTGTTCTAAAATAGCAGATCTACAAGCTCATAGCACGGCACAGAGTGCCGCGCTATGAGCTTGTAGATCTGCTATATTTTGAATAGCCAAAGTATAAAATAATGGTTAAAGTGGTTACACAGATGCGTTCCCGGTTTTAATGGGTTAATGACTACAAGTGTTATAATTAGCACTTTTTTATTAACATCATGTATTTGTTTAAAACAATTAAAATAATCAGCGGTTCTGTTTCAATTAGGCTAGCAGTGCATAACGACCACGAAGTAATGAGGCCTAAAAGGAATGGATAATGCTTCTCTCTGTAACTATTTAGTGACATTTACGTCCCTGCTGTGTATTGCAGTGGTTCTCAAAGTAAGGTGCAGGGACCCCTAGGGGTCCCAGTAGGGGTTCCAGAGGGTCCCCAGCAAAATCAGCTCAATATGTATAAAATAATCTTTTGAAAATAGCAGATCTACAAGCTCACAATGCGTCGCATCGCGACGCATTGTGAGCTTGTAGATCTGCTATTTTCAAATGGCCAAAATGTAAATAGGGCTGAAGTGGTTACTGTATGTTTTGTAATAATAATCAAAATCTACAAAGTAATTAGTAATTAAAGTTTTCAAATAATTATAGTGGAGTAAAAGTGCAATATTTGCCTCTGAAATGTAGTGGAGTAGAAGTAAAAGTACTGCAAATTGGAAATATTCCAGTAAAGTAAAAACAAATACCTACAAATTGTACTTAACACATTGTTTATTCATAATGTACTCACCCCTGTGCCAGCAATTTGCGTGTTTTTTAATGTTTTTGTTTTGTAATTTTTCATTCAAATACATTCTCTGATTGTGATGTCAAGCACCTACGACAGTTCCACCAGTAGAGAGCAGCAAATCCAAACATTAATCACCTCGCTAATCACCTCGCTCGACGTAAGTGGAAAACGAAAGTGTTGATGAGAAATAAACAGGACCGTGCGATCACAGATTAAACAAGGAAAATTCCAAAGAACGCATCAATGCGTTCTTTGGAATCCTGGCACTCAAGCGTTGGATTTGAAAGAACGCATCGATGCGATCTTGGCACTGTATGTGTTAAGTACAGTACTTGAGTAAATGCACTTAGTTACTCTACACCACTGCCTCTGAATATAAAGTAATGAAATGGACATCTTTAGCTATTTACTGGCCGGCTGTCCTGAAGCCACGCTGTCAGGCCTGAGCAGTCTCCCTATACACTGTGTGAAAACACAATGTTCTGCTTTTTAATCCATTACCACCGGGAGCGCAGCCGCGCTATGAGCTTGTAGATCTGCTATCTTTTGAAAAAAATGGTGGAAAATGTGTGCAAATCGATTATATATAATAATATCTTATAAAGCGGGGGGGGGGGGGGGGGGAAATGACTCCGATCTGTGCTTCTGGGGGATCACTGGAACAACATATTTTGAGACGGGGGTCCACAGCCAAATACATATCATGTTGGGTGGTCCTTGACGTGGAAAAGTGGTAGCACCACTGATATAGCAACATACTGTTAGGATTAAGAAAACATTTTTAGATTATGTATTCTGCCGCGGACCCCCATCTCAAAATGTTTTGTTCCAGGGACCCCCCATCTCAAAAGGTTTTGTTCCAGGGACCCCCATCTCAAAATATTTTGTTCCAGGGACCCCCATCTGAAAATGTTTTGTTCCAGGGACCCCCCCATCTCAAAATGTTTTGTTCCAGGGACCCCCATCTCAAAATGTTTTGTTCCAGGGATCCCCCCCATCTCAAAATGTTTTGTTCCAGGGACCCCCATCTCAAAATGTTTTGTTCCAGGGACCCCCCATCTCAAAATGTTTTGTTCCAGGGACCCCCATCTCAAAATGTTTTGTTCCAGGGACCCCCCATCTCAAAATGTTTTGTTCCAGGGACCCCCATCTCAAAATGTTTTGTTCCAGGGACCCCCCATCTCAAAATGTTTTGTTCCAGGGACCCCCATCTCAAAATGTTTTGTTCCAGGGACCCCCCATCTCAAAATGTTTTGTTCCAGGGACCCCCATCTCAAAATGTTTTGTTCCAGGGACCCCCCCATCTCAAAATGTTTTGTTCCAGGGACCCCCATCTCAAAATGTTTTGTTCCAGGGACCCCCATCTCAAAATGTTTTGTTCCAGGGACCCCCCCATCTCAAAATGTTTTGTTCCAGGGACCCCCATCTCAAAATGTTTTGTTCCAGGGACCCCCATCTCAAAATGTTTTGTTCCAGGGACCCCCCCATGAAGAAAAGATTTGAGTTACAAATGTTCGCTTAAAAAATAATAATATATATATATATTCAAAGATTTGCACACATTTTCAAGATGTTTCAAAAATAGCAGATCTACAAGCTCGTATAGCGCGGCACTCGGTGCCGCGCTATACGAGCTTGTAGATCTGCTATTTTTGAACGGCCCAAATAAATGTTAAAACGATCCACAGGATGCGTTCCCGGTCTTGTTGGGTTAAATCACTCAAAGCAAGCGGCATGGTGTCAGCCCAGTGTCTGCAGCACACAATGTTCTTCTCTCACTGGGCTTTAAATTGCTCCAAACTATAGCCTATGGAAAGTGTAAAAGTGTCCCTCTCTACCCCGGGCTCACTGCCAGGTCCTCTGTCCTTTTGTCGCCCTCCTCACCGAGAGGACCGGCTCAACGGGGCATTACGTCACTGCTTCTTAAAGGGTAAGACCACTTTGGTAGAGGTTTAGGTTGTGTAGTTACCTTGCCATGATGTAACCCCAAAGGTGGGCAAGAAATCAAAAATAATTGCTCCATCGATTAGAAATTGATAATTCAAAATATGTTCCTAATTGACTTACATTGTACGGTAAAACAGCTCTCAAAGTCACTCTTTTAGCACATAAATGAACCCAAACATAGCTGATTCAGGCAATATAGAGCCTCACCAAACCCAGTACTGTTTGTTTTTTTAATAAAAATGTCAACTTTCTGTTGATTTTACTATTTGAAGATCTGGATCCGGATCCGCGGATCCAGTCCAGGTTTTCTACTTATTAAAAATGTCAAAATCAACAGGAAGTTGACATTTTTATAAAAAAAAAAAACAGTACTGGGTTCGGTGATGTTCTATATTGTCTGAATCAACTTTGTTTGCGTTCGTTTATGTGATAAAAAAAAAAAAAAAGACTTTGAGAGCTGCTTTACCGTACAATGTAAGTCAATGAGGAGCATATTTTGAATGATCAATTTCTAATCAATGGAGCAATTATTTTTTATTTCTTGCCCACCTTTGGAGTTACATCATGGCAAGGTAACTACACAACCCAAACCTCTATCAAAGTGGTCTTGCCCTTTAAACTTTGTTCCATGTCAAGGACCGCCGATGGTCAAATGACTGTAATGGTAGGCAGCGGTTCCGGTAGGAGACACAAAGGAGACTCTTTGTGTGTCCTACCTGAACCGTTGCCGGTCATCAAATTAATTGGCTTAGGAATGCGACAAAAAACGTTTGATACGCATTGATTAGACCATTTGATGCCATTATTATTCCTGGGACCCCAATTTACACAGTAAAATCCTCAGTGTTAATTTAACTTTAATAGCCGATCTACAAGCTCACAATGTGTCATTGTGAGCCTGTAGATCTGTTATTTAAAAAAAAGTGAAGTGGGCGGTGTCTTGCTAGCTAATCACAATACTGAATGGAGTCAACCAATCATGTACAAGAAATAAATACATTTATTGAAACACTCTTTATGATGGAAGAAACCATAACTTAAAAAAAACAAATTTATGTTTTTTTTAAAGTTATGGTTTCTTATATAGGGCTATGCACATGTGTCATGTGACACTGGCCAATCACAGTCCTGAATAGACTGTGATTGGCCAATCACGGTGCAGGGTTAGGCGGGGTACATTTTTGGCCAATCACAGCGCAGGATTTGTTGTACAAATATCCAAACCTCACTTATAGGGGCGGTTTCACCGCCCAAAAAACATTTGTTATACATTTGAACACTTGAAATGGGACATTCTGCATAATGAGTACTTTTATTGTTGATACTTTCAAGTACATTTTGATGCCAATACTTTTGTACTTTTACTGCAAGCACATTTTGAATTCCAGACGTTCACTTTTAACAGAGTATTTCTATGTTGCAGTATTGATACTTTTACTTTAAAAAATACTCTTTACTTAAGTACTTTTTCCACCACTGGTTTAATAACAGCTCTCAAGTCATTGCCACTCCGGACTCAAGTAGATTTTCCCAGAGACTAACAAGACCCTCCTTGAATCGACTATAGGGAGCTTTTTTCCCCCAATTTTAATGGATTAAGGCGTATACATTCTTTATTCACATCTGCTGTAATAACTGTGTCAATTTGACTCAAGTGTTTTCATGGTACTGTTGCTTTACTTGAGTACAGAATTTCTTGATGCTTTGTACTACTATTACACTATGGTCTCTGATGGGGGAGTATATCTCTCTCTTTGATGGGGAGTATATCTCTCTCTTTGATGGGGGGTATGTTTCTCTCTTTGATGGGGAGTATGTATCTCTTTGATGGGGGGTATGTTTCTCTTTGGTGGGGAGTATGTTTATCTCTTTGATGGGGGGGTATGTTTCTCTCTTTGATGGGGAGTATGTTTCTCTCTTTGATGGGGAGTATGTTTCTCTCTTTGATGGGGAGTATGTTTCTCTCTTTGATGGGGGGTATGTTTCTCTTTGATGGGGAGTATGTTTATCTCTTTGATGGGGAGTATGTATCTCTCTTTGATGGGGAGTATGTTTATCTCTTTGATGGGGGGTATGTTTATCTCTTTGATGGGGAGTATGTATCTCTCTTTGATGGGGAGTATGTTTCTCTCTTTGATGGGGAGTATGTATCTCTCTTTGATGGGGAGTATGTTTATCTCTTTGATGGGGAGTATGTTTCTCTCTTTGATGGGGAGTATATATCTCTCTTTGATGGGGAGTATGTTTATCTCTTTGATGGGGGGTATGTTTATCTCTTTGATGGGGAGTATGTATCTCTCTTTGATGGGGAGTATGTATCTCTCTTTGATGGGGAGTATGTATCTCTCTTTGATGGGGAGTATGTATCTCTCTTTGATGGGGAGTATATATCTCTCTTTGATGGGGAGTATGTTTATCTCTTTGATGGGGAGTTTATATATCTCTTTGATGGGGAGTATGTATCTCTCTTTGATGGGGAGTATGTTTATCTCTTTGATGGGGAGTATGTTTATCTCTTTGATGGGGGGTATGTTTATCTCTTTGATGGGGGGTATGTTTATCTCTTTGATGGGGAGTATGTTTATCTCTTTGATGGGGAGTATGTATCTCTCTTTGATGGGGAGTATGTTTATCTCTTTGATGGGGAGTATGTTTATCTCTTTGATGGGGGGTATGTTTCTCTCTTTGATGGGGGGTATGTTTCCCTCTTTGATGGGGGGTATGTTTCTCTCTTTGATGGGGAGTATGTTTCTCTCTTTGATGGGGGGGTACATTTCTCTTTGTGCCTGGAGGAAACGAACGTGTCGTCCAAACGCCCACACTGCCAAGGTGGACTTGTCACGACTTTTCCAGGTGATTTATGGAGGTGATTGTCTTTGTGGTTCCTGTGCCTCTCGTTGGCGAGCGGGGCTCCTTTGTCTGCTACATTCACCCTGGCTTATTCCATTAAGACTGGGAACGAATCTGTGTCATTTTAAGATTTATTTGACTAGTGATCGAATAGCAGATCTACAAGCTCATAGTGCGGCACCGAGCGCCGCGCTATGATCTTGGAGATCTGCTATTTTTGAAAAGATCTTGGACATTTGTGCAAATCTTTGAATACGTGTTTTTTAAAGCGAACATTTGTAACTGAAATCTTTGCTTCTGGAGGAGGAACAACATATTGTACAAATGTTCGCTTAAAAAACATAATAATTATTCAGAGATTTGCACACATTTTCACGATTTTTCAAAAATAGCAGATCTACAAGCTCATTGTGCGGCACCTATGAGCTTGTATATCTGCTATTTTTGCCAGACCCAGGGGGTCGGGCCTACATGAGGCTTAGTCTGTCCCCCTCTCCAAACGTTCTTCTCCATACATGGGCATAAAAGAGGTCTGTCTTCTGTCCTCTTTTTGATTGGCCAAGCTTAGCGTGACGTAGTACTGCGTACTGGGAATTTATTCTGGGTCTGGCAGAACCAGGTCTCCTGGTCTTGTTTTTAATAGCCCAAAGAAATCTAAAATGACACCGATGCTTTCCCGGATGGAATGGGTTAAACACTTTTAACGGTGGGCGGATTTCTCAGCGTTAGAATAGTTAAGTATCTCTGACATTCTTCTATGAATCCACTAAATCACCAAATCGCTGTTAGACCCTGTCTTGTAGGTTCCATCTGATCCATACAGTTTTTTTAATTCAATGTTTTGTATGCGTCATAGCAGAGTCGATGCAGCATTTATCAAGTCATTTCGGACAGTGATTCATAGGCCATATACTATATCAAAATTGGCTTAAGGGATGACTGACCGGCAGACCTCTGACGTCCATAAACAAACCACGGCCAAGTCACTATGACAACATAGCCATAAACAAACCAACGTGTGGTCCGGGGCCCACTTAACCACGTTGTTATTAGGCCCCGCCTTGTTTCGTCAGAATCAGAATGAACTTTTTGGTCACATCACAGGTTTACAGGTGTAAAAAAAACGTAGGTGAAATGTGTTTTTGTGCGAGCTCCATCGTTGAAGAAGTGAAGAAGAGAGGTAGGGGGAAGAGAGATCAGTCACAGACTAACAAACACATGATCTACATATTTACACATAGTACCTGAGGTAAGACATGAAGGTGCGTGAGAATAGCAGCAGATGCTTCTGCGAAACATCGCACGCCCGGAAAGTGTTTAGAAATTAAAGCAGACGGATATAACTTCTATCTATATCTATAATGGAAGTCGGATCGGGCTGAAACCTTAACCCTATAATGTGGAGTCATACATCATAGATACATCACAGATACGTCACACACTAGATACAAGAAGTCTGAGTTCCACATGGAAACCAGACCAGAGAAGAATCAGACACTGAAAGAACAAGAGAAAAAGCTTCACTAGGCAGAGCAGCATGATTCGTGAAGAGGAAACAGAGTATTTAGGAGAGTGTATATTAACCACTGGGATCGCCATGGCCGGGCAGCAGCATCATGGTGATTCGGGGTCGGAGGCGGCGGACATGCCCTCTCGCGACCCAAAAGGCGACGCGCCACAGCCTCTCCACACCGCCGTCGGGATGGATGATGATGATGACATGGAGGAGAGGAGCGGAGCTGCGGCTTCTCTTGACCTCAAGCCATGTCCTACATGTGACGCCCACATCATCAAGGACAACGCCAGCAGTACTAGACTCCAGTTTGCCCGCGACGTCGTCAAGACGGAGGACGGCAGCCGCAATCACGTGACCTGTGCCGCGTGCGGCTGCACGTTCTGCTGGCTTTGCCTGAAGGAGGTCTCTGACCTGCTGCCTGAATGGCATTTCTGGTTTCCGTCGTCAGGCTGTACCCGCTATGGCAAGACCATGTGGAGCCGGAAAAAGAAGGTTCTGGTGATTCAGGGCGTGTACCTGGGCGGCGCGGTGATAGACATGTTGGTGGTTTACTGGCCTATGTGTGTGTTGGGGGCTCCTTGGTGGGCTAGGATCACCGTCGCCTGTATACTTGGATTTTTTAACTTAGAAGCCAGTCATAGAATCACTAAGTATCTCTGATAATCCTTCAATAGATCCACTAGATCACTGATTCTCAACCTGTGGTCCGAGGCCCACCAAACCACGTCGTTATTAGTCCCCCGTCTTGTTTAGTCAGAATCAGAATCAACTTTCTTGTCACATCACAGGTTTACAGGTGTAACACTGTGGGTGAGATATGTTTCTGTGCAAAGCTCCATCCTTTTTGTTATTTCCATAAAAGAAAGGGAAGAAGAAGAAGAGGGAAAGGGGGAAGAGATCAATCAAAGACACACTATCTAGCACATCTAACAGAACACCTTATCTACATATTAGTACCTTTATCAAAGTGATGTAGACCAGGGGTCTTCAACAGGGGGTCCGGGACCCCTAAGGGGTCCTCAGAGTTACTACAGGGGGTCCCCCAAATCTTTGTGTGATATGATTATTTGTTTTTAAATTAACCACTTGAACTCTAGTATCCCTTTTCTGAGGAGAACTTTAGCCAAAAATAGCAGATCTACAAGCTCACAACGCCTCGCGCTGCGAGGCGTTGTGAGCTTGTAGATCGGCTATTTTTGGCAAAGAGTTATACAGTAGGTGTGTAGAGGGAAAAAAATTGCAGCAAAAGTTTATCTGAAACACAATTTTATACAATGAAGAGTTGGGGGTCCCTGCTTCATCTCTCTCTCAGCTAGGGGGTCCTAGGCCTGAAAACCCCTGATGTAGACCAAATAATGGGCGTACGGCGAGATCACCGCAATTGTCGGCATTCATCGTTCCATCGTGACTTTGACTTTTGACGTACGGCCCGCTCGGATCTCGCGTCAGGTCTGAGGCCGTGGAGACTTTGGCTGCACCCGTTTGTTCCATCGTAGACATGCGGAAGCAGCGTTGTCCGACCGTCTGACAGGCCTCTCTGGACACATGTATCCACTCCAGAATGTATATCTAACGCACTAATAATTAATCCCTGTGGAAACATAACATTTTATAAAGGCTGTTTTACAAACAAATGACAAGCAATCAAAATCTAACATAGCCTATTTGCAATGTTACAAGATAGGTACTTAATCGTTCACTCATTTAAACAAACTGCTTTAGCAGTCATTCAGATAAGATTGCAAATCTGGCTGCATTGGCTATTTGAGAATAGCAGATCTACAAGCTCACAACGCGTTGTGAGCTTGTAGATCTGCTATTTTCAAAATAGTCTAGCGCTTATGCAAGAGCATTTTCGGGAGTCGGGACAGGTGACGCTGCTGTAATCTTTTAATGGACAGTGAGGTCTCCAAACTTATATACAGTAGCTATGTCCTATGGAGTTATGTGTAACCTGGGTTAAGGATGAAAACCCGACACTCCAAACCTGTGCCCAGTGCAGATCTTCACACTTTGGATTTATTTGGGCCACCGGGAGATCGGAGATATAACCAATGCCATCCATTCCCAGCACATACCAGCCTTCATCCGTTAATGTTTATTCATTCATTCATAAATCACTCCATACACGTTCAGATTATGACTGCCTTGCCTTGACTCACGGGGAATACATGATTGTTTTATTTTAGTGTAACTCGGAACGTGCACTGCACACTGGCAATGCACTCTGTAATGGGTTAAATTAACATATGAACATATTCCATTCATAATGATGTGATGTGATTGGTGTCATTCATGTATAGGCTACTACCTGGCAAAGATTGTAGGCTACCGTCACATACATGGTAATCCTGGCAAAGACTGCTGTTTCCACCACACAGTCGGGTTTGCTAGTAGGTATGTGAAGGTCTGTGTGTGTGTGTGTGTGTGTGTGAGAGTGTGTGTGTGTGTGTGTGTGTGTAGTCGGACGCGGACAGTGGGGGAAACTCTTCTTATTGGCTATCCATACTTTTTTTTCGGTGTTTAGAACATAAAGAAGATGGATATAATAACTTTTAATTTATAATGGAAGTCGGATCGGGCTGGAACCGGAACCCTATAATGTGGAGTCATACAGCATATAGATACATCACAGATAGATACGTCACACACACTAGATACATGAAGTCTGAGTTCCACATGGAAACCAGACCAGAGAAGAATCAAACACTGAAATGACAAGAGAATAGCTGCTTCTCTGTCACAGTTCAAAGGTAAAAGGTGTGAGCTTTTGTTTATCTTAAGTGCAACTTTGTGTTTGACATTATTGGCTTCAGTAAAGCTTCACTTTACTGAAGCGTGATTTGAAGCGTGATTTGAAGAGGAAATTAATTAGTAGAGTATATATTAACCACTGGGATCTCCATGGAGGCTTCTCATGGGATCCCCATGGCATTTTGTCATGACATCAATCCATGTCCTAAATGTGCAGCCTACATCATCAAGGACATCCTCAACAATACTAGACTCCACACCAACATCATCAACGAAGAGGAGGCCACAGCCTACATCGAGACGGACGACTTCACCGCCGGGATGAACGGCGGTAGAGCCCGCAACGTCGTCAAGACGGACGGCGGCATATGTAATCACGTGACCTGCGCCGTGTGCGCCTGCAAGTTCTGCTGGCTTTGCGTGAAGGAGGTCTCTGTTTGGCTGTCTGAATGGCATTTCCGGTTTCCGTCATCGGGTAAGTACCCGCTATGGTAAGACGCTGTGGAGCCGGAAAAAGAAGGTTCATGTGGTTGCTGATATTCGTGGTGACGCAGACTTGGCGTTTTTTTTTACGCTCTGTCTTTGTTCTGAGAGTATAGCCCACCTCTGTGGGCTATACTCTACACCCTCACTGCTCATACTCACCCTCACTGGTATATTTGGAATTGTGGAATTAGAATTCAGTCATAGAATCACTAAGTATCTCTGATAATCCTTCTACACATCCACTACATCAGTGGTTTTCAACCAGTGGTCCTTGGGGGAGTACCAGGGGGTCCCCAGCTAAATTAGTTAACATAGCGTCACAAATCGCTTTAACCACTTAGCTTTGACTATTCAAAAATAGCAGATCTACAAGCTCATAGCGCGGCACCGAGTGCCGCGCTATGAGCTTGTAGATCTGCTATTTTTGGAAAAATCTTGAAAATGTGTGCAAATCTTTGAATATAGTATATATATTTTTAAAGCGAACATTTTTAATTCAAATCTGCATTTGGGGGTCCCTCCCTGGCACAAAACATTTTCAGATAGGGGTCCGCGGCCAAATGTATATCAATTTAGGGGTCCTTGGCATGAAAAAGGTTGAAAACCACTGCACTACATCACTGATTCTCAAGTGTCAAGTGGCCTTTTTTTGTGACGTCCTCTTCACGTTGGTCACAACAACCTCACTTTTTTTCTGTTACCGTTTCTTGATAAAACAAAACAAAATATATATATTTTTTGGTTGCCAATGCGCACCTTCCCCCTCTTTGGGTCGCGACCCATAGTCCAAGAACCGCTGGCAAACATACATACAGACCAGTAAAGGTTAATTTGGACGCCCCGGTGAGCCTCAGACCCTACATAAAGAGAAACAGTGATTTAGGATGTCATGGATGAGAATCTTTGCATCTAATCGTTTAGATCTGGATTATGTTTACAAATGAGTTCAACAGCTCAGGGAATTACCTGCTGTTTTTTCACTCTTCCTACCGTCAGCTACTGCCAGGGACTGATAACGGAAAAGTTTTTTTTTTTTTATGTTTAGCACTAATGAAAGTGTTGGAATTAATGACCCGGAAAAAGAAGAAAGAACAATAGATAAGTAAACAAAAATCAGCATAAGCTTTGCTCAAAACAAATGAAGCGGTAATTGCATCAATATCTATTTTCAGCTCTGCCAAACTGTAGCAAGGCATTGGTCTGAACAAATCCAGATTCATTGCTTTATCCAGAAAGGGGTGTGCGTTCGCAGTGGTGGAAAATAACTAAGTACATGTACTCAAATACTGTACTTAAGTACAATTATGAGGAAATTTACTTTACTGGGGTATTTCTATATTTCTACTTCTACTCCGCTACAGTTATTTGAAAACTTGAGTTACTTTGTAACGCACACATTAACCACTTCAGACCTATTTACATACCTTTGGTATTTGAAAATAGCCAATCTACAAGCTCACACTTTGAGATGCGTTGTGAGCTCGTATATATAGATCTATATATAGATTACTATTTTCAAATGATTTTATACATTGGAAACTTTAATGAGTATGTTTACTTTTGGTAATTTAAGTATATTTTGATGCCAATACTTTTGCGCTTTTACTCAAGTACATATTTAATACCGAACTTTATCTTGTAACAGAGTATTTCTACATTGTGGTATTGGTAATTCTACTTAATTACAAAATGTGATACTTCTTTGTGCACTTCCTCGCACTCTGTATTTCGCAGGGGAAAGAACATGATTGTAATGTTTATCACTTTGGGAGACCCCCCACCCTCTCTCTCTCTCTCTCTCTCTCTCTCTCTCTCTCTCTCTCTCTCTCTCTCTCTCTCTCTCTCTCTCTCTCTCTCTCTTTCAAAGAGGTATTATCAGCTTGAGAAAACATATATTTGCAGTCTGTATGTCTGTCACTCTCAGAGTTACTATAGAAATCCCTGATTGAATTAACCCTTCAGTATCTAAGCTTCACACAGACCCTTGCATCCCCAGCTCTAGGGCAAACATTCGGGATAACGGAGCAGACCTACAAGCTCACAACGTGTCACAGTGCGACACATTGTGAGCTTGTACAGTAGATCCGGTTGTTTTCAGTTTTCTGAACATTTGGGTTCCTCTCCAGTAAACGTAGGCCTACTTAGTTACTTTACACCACTGGCTATTGATTAAGCCATAAACCTACATACATTGATGTGAGAGAGATGTACACGTGCACACACACAAACACACACATACACCCACACGCACGCACACACACACACACACACACACACACACACACACACACACACACACACACACACACACACACACACACACACACACACACACACACACACACACACACACACACACATACACACACACTTGGAATGTAGGAGTTGAGGCATTCAATTTAGTTTGACTCTGTTCCAGTGGTGGAAAAAGTACTCAAATGTTTTACCTAAGTAAAAGTATCAATACTGCAATGTAGAAGTACTCTATTACAAGTAAAGGTCCGGAATTCAAAATTTACTTGATTAAAAGTACAAAAGTATTGGCATCAAAATATACTTTAAGTACCAAAAGTAAAAGTACAAAAATGTTTGAAAATAGCAGATCTACAAACTCATAACGTGTCGCGTTGTGAGCTTGTAGATCAGCCGATCTACAAGCTCACAACGCGACACGTTATTTATACCTAGGCTATTTTCAAATAGCCTAGGTATAAAATAGGGCTAAAGTGGTTAAAGGTAGGGTAAGTGATTTTCTTTGGTTAAAATAAGTGTTAAATAGTTCTATATTCTGATAGTACTCATTGCTATAGAGTGTCTGATCAGTAACAGGAGTCTCCATGTCTCTCCAGCTTTCATTTCCAATTTTATCCAATAAGGATACAGAACTCAGTCAGGATAGAGATTAAACAAGTGAAATTGGAATTGATGACACTAAGAAATGAGCTGACAAAATGGGAACTGGAACACTATAAAAAATTAAGCTGATAAATGGGTACTCTCTTCTGATTGGCTGAAATATTGTCACCTACCAAAAAATGTATTTTCTGTTTATTAAAGAGCTGGAGAGACGGGGAGGCCCCTGTTACTGAACAAACACTCTATAGCAATGGTTACCATCACAATATAGTGCTTTAACCTTTTAACAAAATACTTTTTGTTTTAACCAAAAAATATCACTTACCCTACCTTTTATGTATGTTCTATAATATCATAATTTATATCTGAGAAGTAACTAGTAACTAAAGTTTTCAAATAATTGTAGTGGAGTAAAAGTACAATATTTGCCTCTGGGATGTTGTGGAGTAGAAGTAAAAGTACTGACAATTGGATTTTTTTTTTTTTTTTTTTTTGTATATAATTTTTATTTTCCCATGCTTCCCCCCCCCCTTTTTTTGTACATATATTTTTTAAATGCTTTTTTTTGTACATAGTGGTATTTTTTCTGTATTATCTGTATTTTCATGTTGATTTTTGAACTGTTTGGTTGCTACTATATATGTCTATGAAATTAACTCAAGGACCCCAACGGAAACAAGTCTGCAAGGACTTTTTTGGCCGGACCTTTTAGACAAAAGCATTATAAATGTAACTGTGTTGTTTTACATTCTTTTGCCTAATAAAAATTTCAATCAATCAATCAATCAAAATACTCAAGTAAAGTACAGTACTTAAGTAAATGTACTTAGTTACTTTCCACCACTGCATAGCAGACCTACCTACAAGCTTGTAGATCGGCTATTTTCAAATAACCAAGGTAGCCTGAATAGGTCTGAAGTGGTTAATGTATGTGTTACAAAGTGTTCAGATAATTGTAGCGGATTAGAAGTTAAAGTATAGAAACCTGGAAATACCCCAATAAGGTCAAATTGCCTCACATTTGTTTTGCCTCTTTCTTATATTATGTGACAATTTAGCCAGGTTTGACCCCCCTGTAAAGTATATTTTGTTGATTACTTGTGATGCAGTAATGGTCCTTTTTCAATTATTATTAAATATATATGTATTTTTTTGTAGGTATTAAAAAGGTATTAAACGTCCTTAAATTCTCACTTCACTGTCTGTCATCTAGGGACTCACCAAAAATCGTGCGGGGACCCCCAGTTTGAGAACCACTGCTTTAAGCCCTTAAGACCTGGAACTGTGTCATTTATAGATTTGAGCTAATTTATTTTGGGCTATTCAAAAATAGCAGATATACAAGCTCATAGCGCGGCACCGAGTGCCGCGCTACGAGCTTGTAGATCTGCTATTTTTGAAAACATCGTGAAAATGTGTGCAAATCTTTGAATATATATATTTTTAAAGCGAACATTTTTAACTCAAATCTTTGCTTCTGGGGGTCCCTGGAACAACATATTTTGAGATGGGGGTCCGCGGCCAAATACATATAATTTTGGGGGTCCTTGACATGAAAAAGATTGAGCACCACTGATATAGAAACATACGTTTTTCTTTTTTTCATAAAACTGTTGGGATTTAGGAGACATGTAGAATCGGCTTCAGGTCTCAAGGAGAGGAGCCCTATACATTGAGGAGAGTGGGCTGTTCGTCGGTCGATTGATCAGGGCGTTCATTACGGTAGAGCTAGTTGTTCAATGCCAAGGTGACAGGGAGCAAAGTGCATCCATCCTGATCACACACACACACACACACACACACACACACACACACACACACACACACACACACACACACACACACACACACACACACACCTGTATATGTGTCACCAGTGGATTTGTTCAACGTTAAGTTGAGCAGCTCAGGCAGAGAGAGAGAGAGAGAGAGAGAGAGAGAGAGAGAGAGACATTACAATCATGTTCAATCAGAGAGAGAGAGAGAAGAACTGCAATGGAAACACACTGTAAACTTTTTTGTGTTAGCCTTTTGATCATGGTGGGTCAGATGTATGTCAATGTGACGTGTTCATTTCATGATCAATAAAGACGTCCATCAATGAGAGAGAGACTTTCAGGGTTCAGTCTACTTATCTTAACTCAGTAGTTGTGCTTCTTTATCTTCACAAGACTGCTCCTCATGTTTGATCCCTTCACTTGATTCCTTACCTTACTACTCCTCCCCTCCTCTTCCTCTCCTCCCCAACTCCTCTCCTCTCCTCTCCTCTCCTCTCCTCTCCTCTCCTCTCCTCTCCTCTCCTCTCCTCCCCAAATGCACCCCTCCCTCGATCTCCCCAGTGGTGTAAAGTAACTAAGTACATCATTTGTAGATCATCGGCTATATGAAAATAGCAGATCTAAAGGCTCACAATGCGTCGCATTGTGAGCTTGTAGATCTCCTATTTTCAAAGGCCGTTTTTGAATACTGGGAAATGGGATATTCTATATAATGACTGGGTACTTTTACTTTTGGTACTTTAGGTACATTTTGATGCCAATGCTTTTGTACTTTTACTCAAGTCAATTTTGTAACAGTATTTCTATATTGCAGTATTAATACTTTTACCTAAGTAAAAATTGCGAGTACTTTTTCCACCACTGCCCCTCCTATCTCTCTTCTCTTCTCTTCAAATACTCTCATCCTATCTCCCCTATCTATCTTCTCTTCTCTTATCCCCAAATGCACCCCTCTCCTCTCCTCTCCTCTCCTCTCCTCTCCTCTCCTCAGCTCTAGTCATCTTAAAAGAAGCTGGCAGCCCAGTGGGTTCAGAGCAGCATGTAGCTCTATAGTCATCCAGGCTCTGTCAGTGTTAGTGTGTTGTTTTGGCTGGAGCACAGAAGCAGTATCTCCACTGTGTCTTATTGTCTTGTCATGTTATAGATAGACCTACTGTCTTCTCTGTTCTCTCTCTCTCTGGACTCCTAATGAACCCTCAAGTGACTCTGAGTACCTAGAAAAAAGTGCTGTATAAATCTTGAGATATTAGCAGTGGTGGAAAAAGTACTCAGATATATACTTAAGTAAAAGTATCAATACTGCAACGTAGAAATACTCCCTTACAAGTAAAAGGCTGGCATTTTGAGTAAAAGTACAAAACTATGGGTATCAACATGTACTTAAAGTAACAAAGGTAAAAGTGCTAAAATGTTTGAAAATAGCAGATCTACAAGCTCACAACGTGCCGCGATGTGACGCGTTGTGAGCTTGTAGATCTGCTATTTTCAAAGAGCCTAGGTATAAAATAGGGCTAAAGTGGTTAATGTATGTTTTATAATATAATCATTGATAATTGCAGAGTAACTAGTAACTAAAGTTTTCAAATAATTGTATTTGAGTAAAAGTACAATATTTTCCTCTGAGATGTAGCGGAGTAGAAGTAAAAGTACTGAAAATTGGAAATACTCCAGTAAAGTAAAAAATACCTCAACATTTTACTTAAGTGCAGTACTTGAGTAAATATACTTAGTTACTACCACTGGATATTAGTGTGCTTCTGAACAAACACTCTGTACCGATGATTAATATCAGAATATAGAGCTATTTAACTCATCGACTGCCATTGACGAGTCACTCATCATGTGGTGTTTTCAGTGGTTTTACGATAGAGGGCGCTCTTCCTTAGCCTGGTAACCCCCCCCCCCCCCCCCCTCCGGAAACCTCATGCGTATTTGATTTCAGAAGTGAGTCTGACCTGAGAGCTTATCTGGGCGTTTCTGCGTCGTCCACAAAATGGACTAGCCTATCAGCGTCCTCGCTCATTGTTCTGCGATTGACAGCGCACGTTGGCCAATCAGGTTGAAGCCGAGTGGAGCCAAGTTTTTAAGCCGCTTTTAATAACCCTGCCTCTCCTTTTTAAACGTGTTTTTAAACTTGATTTTAACCTGTTTTATACTTTCTGATTTCTTGCAAAATCTTGTTTTATTATGTACTGTAGCACTTTGAGGTTTGTTTCAAATGTAAAGTGTAATACAAATAAAATGTATTATTATTATTAAGTGTAGCCGAACGAAAACGAACGGCGGCCATTAAAATTTCTCCGCTGTTTTTTTTTTACTTAAAAACGCTCTCAAACGTATTTTTTTGTGGCACGGAATGTACTTTTAGGTGAATCTTTTGATCACGTGATCTCCTGGATCTGTTTGACTTGAGGGTGAAAATGGTCACGTCACTCGGGGGATAGACAACAGCGCCATCTGGTGGAAAACCACTGAGAACGAAATTCTCGTCAAATCTCGTCCTTGGCAGTGAATCAGTTAACATCGTCTATCTGCCCTTGCCAGCGATTCTGAACGTTTTCACTAACCTTTGAAAAATCCTAGAATATTCTTCTTCATAACGATCCACCCACCGTTCGCACACCAGCTTCCGCCCCTCCCTCGGGAAGTTTCCGAGTGAGTCACAGAAGGGGACGTTCGGTATAGGCCAATCAGAGGCAGGTGGGGGCGGGTCTTTTCGTAACCCAGCCACTAGTCAGTTAGACGCGCTGTGATTGGCCAGTAGTCGCTTTGAGTGGCAGCTTGCCCTCTATGGCGGCCGCCAGAGCGATCGATACAGGACGCTCCAATGAACTGCAGAGGTCAATGAGGTATCTAGGTTTCTATATCTATGGTCATGGCTGCCAGTTCCCACCTGATGTTGTGTGGGAGTTCTGACCGCTCCAGACCGTACTGAATAACTGTTAGCTTAAATAGTGTCTTAAGACTAGGATTTAAGTCTAAGATGTACAGGTCATTAGGTGTTTTGAGTCCTCCAAAGAGGATGATACGATCTCCCACCATGCAACAGCACATCCTATTCATCCTTGAAGACGGCCCATTGCCCTTGGGCTCAACCTTCTTCCAGGAGAAGGTTTCTGGCCTGCATTTCCACAAATTATTGTAGTTCTGGTGCGAGCCGAGGCCGCCAAATATGTACAGCTCTCCATTGTAGGCAAAGGCTGAATGACCCCAGCATGCAGGAGTGCTCAGCCAGCAGTTGCTCTCTGTGTCAAACGCTCTGACCTTGTTGTTGTCCCCAAATACAAACATCTTATTTCCGATGATGGTGGCAGAGTGATACAATGAAGCAGGTGGTGGGGTTCCACTGGTGTTGATTAAAGACCAGACCATTGTGGTGGTGTCCAGCTTGTACATGCCATTAGTGAGTCCAGTGAGCTGGTTCTCTCCTCCATAGACATACATGACCTTCCCCAAGGCACAGGCTGAGTGGTAGCACCTCCCCTCTGGAATAGTCCCAGAAATCTTGATGTTGATCCATATGTGGGTGTCGACATCAAATGCATAAAGCATTTTGCAGTATGGCCCTGTCCGGTGGTACCCTCCCCAGATGTAGACGGCACCTTCTATCAGCACAGCTGTGTGGCCGTGGCGCTTGGAGGGAACCTCAAGTTGCCGTTCTTCTCTTCCAGTTGTCACTGGGGGCAACTTCAGCCAGCGCAGAGACACTGTGTTGAATACGTACACATTGATCTGATGATCACTGGGGCTCATATCACTGTATCCTCCAAAGAAGTACACCTTCAGTCCTACCGTGACAGCAGCATGACGGTCTACCCTGTATGTCTTTGGTTGTCCTCCTTTCAGATGCACCGTCCAGCCCAACATTTCACAACTGCAGCTCCGTGAAACGGTGACAAAGTTGTCAACTAAGTTTTTTGATTAGGATGAAAGTCACCAGGCTACAAGTTGCAAGTTGACGCCGTTTGACAATTCATTATAAAGGACATGTATACGGTTGTGATGTCATTGCATGTTGTTTTACACTGTTTACACTGTTGATGTCATTATCAAAATAAACATCGGCAACAACTATAATTTGACAATAGTTAGTTTGTTCGTCACTACATCATGACAATCATCTCGATATTTGGGCATAATGACACACACACACACACACACACACACACACACACACACACACACACACACACACACACACACACACACACACACACACACACTATGACTCACACAGTCATAGTTGAGTTCTCAACTATGACTTCATATTCAATATGTTGTGGAGGTCCCTGTTTCATCTCTCTCTCTCAGCTAGGGGGTCCGTGGCCTAAAAAAAAAAAACGTTGAATATCCCTGTTCTAGGGGCTGTTAGCAAGGTGAGAATGTCTATTTTAACCCCAGAACAGTATATGAGGTAAAAAAAAAAAGCACTGCTGGCGGCCCATTACATTCTTCTGAAAATAGTTGTCCATTACCCACAGCTATGCAAACTTTTATATATCCCCTTCGTATTTTTTTTTTTAATGGTGTTTTCTTTTCTTTTCTTTTACATTACTAGACCGAGGGCTCTCATGACCCACATTATGCTTAACCAGAGGCTACAGAAAGGGTGAACATATTATCTATGCAGTGGTGGAAAGTAACTAAGTACATTTACTCAAGCACTCTACCAATGTTCTACACTTTTACTTACTACTCCACTACATCTCAGAGGCAAACATTTTACTTGTACACCACTACACATACAGTATATTTGAAAACTTTTAGTCACTAGCTACTTTTAAAACATTGTACACTAACCAATTCAGTGGGAACATTCTCCATAATGAGCACTTTGACTTTTGGACTTTTGAACAAATACTTTTGGACTCGTACATTCTGAATACGGGACTTGTACAGTATATCGAGTATTTCTAACCTGACTTCGCCAGATGGGGGCGGTATTGACTTCACAATACAGCCTCCATCTGGACTCGCTCAGACAGTAGAGCTGCCCGTACTGCTGCATGTTCGAACCAATCAGCGGCTTCTAGAGGCGGATCATCCAATCACCTGCCAAGTAGCTTGTAAAAAAAGGGACCGCCCCTTCATCGATTGTGCTACTGAGGTCCCAGATGGAAGTAGCCTGTGAAACAAATGTGACGCAAAGCTTCTTCCATCTGACAGAGGTCAGGTTAGAGTATTCTACATTGTGGTATTAATATTCTTACGTCCCATGGCTGCGAACAAACACACAACTGCTACTGTACTTAAGTACAATTTTGAGATACTTTTACTTTACTTGAGTATGTTAATTTTTCAATGCTTAATTTATACTTCTACTCCACTACAGTACATCTCCACTACTGTATACTGTATGCATCTCAAAGGAAAACATAGTATGTTTTACTCCACTACAATTACTTTAGATTAATATTTAAAAAAAAAACTTAAATCACTTAAACGTGAATCACTTAAGCTGTTTTATACTTCGGCTATTCAAAAATAGCCGATCTACAAGCTCGCAAAGTGGTGCACTGAGAGCTTGTAGATCTTCTATTTTTTGAAAGATTGACATGTTTAGAAATATTTTTCTTTATGGGGGTGGGGGTAGTTAAATGGGTCTTCTACATCATGAATACTCTTATGTATTTCTAAATTGCGGTATTACTACTTTTACTCAAATAAAAAGAATATGTCTTCCTCGAAGCAATGCTGTGATTGATCAGAGATTAATTTACCAGCAGCCATTTTGTTGTCAACGCCCCACGGTCCATGGTTTGCAAGTGTCAGATATCATCAGTCAGGACCTTAATAATTAACTGAATACAAATGAGCTGAATATGGAGACTGCACAATTAATCAGGGGACATCGTGAGTTATCGGCGGTTTGAGAAAATGTTACATTTTACAGTTTTAAGAAGAACATTTTAATTGATCACAAAAATAATGAGCAAATCCTTTATATATACCACATTTGATGGACATCATCGTGAACTTGATAAAATCTATCAAGTTCTTCCACCACTGTAACCCCAAAACATAGTCATCACATGGCAGATTGAGAGAGGTATGGGGGCATGCCTTCTGGCAGAGATTTGCCCCCTACTGAGCGACCCCTTTCATAGTTCATCCTCGGCGGGGATGTAGAAAACGGTCGTCCTTTGATCAGGACATTACAATTCACACAAGTTCAAACGAGGAAAAACTTTCCCAATTAGAGAGAGAGAGAGAGAGAGAGAGAGAGAGCGAGAGAGAGAGAGAGAGAGAGAGAGAGAGAGAGAGAGAGAGAGAGAGAGAGAGAGAGAGAGAGAGAGAGAGAGAGATGAGAGAGAGAGAGAGAGAGAGAGAGAGAGAGAGAGAGAGAGAGAGAGAGAGAGAGAGAGAGAGAGAGAGAGAGAGGGACGGACGGACGGACGTATTGAAATGTCTGTGGTTTTGCTATGCGAGCGAGACAGAACGGGGAATAGAAGGATTAAGGTGAGCGTAGAGCAGCATCATAAATCAGGATGAGAAGTCTGCTGTAGCCTTCATTTCACCGGCCCTGCGGCTTGTATGAGTGGTGGGAAAAAGTACTCTTATGTTTTAGAGGCTTGTATGGAGTGGTGGGAAAAAGTACTCTATGTTTTACTTAAAGGCATAGGCCTACTAGGTAACGTTTTCAACAAAACTAAAGTTAAATTGTATATCTTTTGTGAGTGGCAAAAGTTTCACAACACCCACTCCATGAATTTCACCCCCGGAAGCCTTTTATTTATATATTTTATATTGAACGTGGACTGGGGGGACTTTCCCGGGTAAATGACGTCATCTGGCCGGAAACGGAGGTGGAAATGCACTGGTTTCCTGTTTGGCCAGGAACTACCGCAACGGTTTCCTGTTTGGCCAGGAACTATCGCGCCAATAACAAAAAGGAACCTCACGCTGATTTTAAGAGAATGTAGGATTAGAAGATCGAAAAAGAACAGAAAAAGAAAGCACAGCTCATGCACAGAGAAAAACACTGGGTTAGAAACAACCCATTCTGGGTTGTTTTTAGCCCATCCCCTGGGTAGTTATAGCACCGGCCCAGCAGTAGTTAATTTTACCCAGCAAGATGGGTTGGTCTGTTTTAACCCAGTGGATGAGTTAAAATATTCTACCCATTTCTGGGTTAAATTAACTGTACGTCTGAGTAAATGCAACCCATATCATTTATTATATATTCTACCCATTTCTGGGTTAAATTAACTGTACATCTGAGTAAATGCAACCCATATCATTTATTATATTTTCTACCCATTTCTGGGTTAAATTAACTGTACATCTGAGTAAATTCAACCCTTATTTTTTATTATATACTCAACCCAATTGTGGGTTGTTTTATCCAAATCATGAGTTAAATAAAACAATTATGGGTTTATTCAACCACAATATATGTATTACTTTATGGTTAAACTACAGTTTAACTACAAACCTATAACAAAATACATGCTAGATTTGGTCATGCAAAGCATAATGCAATAAACACAAATGCTGGATTCTTTTAGTCATTTTATTAACCCATTAAGACCTGGAACGCATCCGTCACATTTTTAGACATGGGATAAAAAGCATTATTTTATACTTTTGCTATTCAAAAATAGATATACAAGCTCAATATACTATAAAAGCACAATATACAAGCACAAGCAGAACAAAGAATCCGGCGTGTTTCTATAGGAACGTCATATTTAGTGAACAGTGCCATGTTGGTCCCTGTTGCGTAATAATGTCACCCTGATATGTGTTCTCTATGGGGAGGAACAACCTCATTATGTCCTGATACGTGTTCTCTGGGGTGGAACGACCTCAATGGTCCCAAAATTCTTTACTTTTACACCATTCGAATAAAAAATAAATAAAAAATAGCAGATCTACAAGCTCGAAAACGAGCTTCTTGTAGATCTGCTGTTTTTGATGCTGTAGTGATCAAAGTAGGGGTTAACCCTTTAAGACCTGAGGCCGATTCTACAAAATGTCTGCTGAATCTTCTGGTGTTTTCTCAAAACGTGTTTCTCTATCAGTGGTTCTCACACTTTTTCATGTCAAGGACCCCCAGAATTATATGTACCGTATTTGGCCGCGGACCCCCCCCCCCCCCCCATCTCAAAATATGTTGTTCCAGGGACCCCCCCCCAGAAGCAAAGATTTTAGCTCAAGCTCTTCTGCCCTCAATGACTAACGGGTACGTGGGTTGATTGGGTGGGTAATGTGTTGGGGGGTGTGTGTGTGTGTGAGCTCTACTGGCAAGCCAGAATTCTAGTGTGCAGAAACTCCACCATTTTCTTGGACTCTTGTAGTGGAATTCCATAGATAATACTCTGTAGGAAGTCCCACACAAGTTGACACTTTTTGGGGTACTCGATGTCAAAAATGTAGTAGGCCTTGAAGCAGACGTCGATGGCCTGAAGAAGTTTGTCCTGTTTCAAAGCCTGTCCATCTATAATTGCGAAGACCTGAGATGGTTGCTGAGAGTTGTTGCCAAGTGTCAGGACGTAGGGTTCAGTTTGGGAGTTCTTGGCTGCTTGGAGATACTCCACCATGTTGGTTCCAGGCTGAAAAACACAGAAAAGTGAGGGTGAGTGAGAAGGACAAAATGTCTACAAAGTATAGAAAAAGAAAAGTGTATAATTAAAAGAAAAACAAATAATAAAGGTGTCAAGGGTCCATTTGTTTTCATGTTACATTATAAGAGTTAACTTATTGTTAAACATATTCATTTAGCGTCTTATCACTCCTATGGTACACACATCAACACAGCATAGTATTGTGGACAAAATGGTATCCAACGATAACAAAATGTTCTTTAGTTTTGTCTCTGATAGGCTAAATCTTATCTACTGGTGGTCCATTGGTTGAGAAACAGTGAGAGATGTACTGTATAGACATAGAATGCATATAAAGCGTTAACTTATATCCCCCTCGCAGCACAACGGTGGTCCCTAGGTTTATTCTTAGTGAGGAGGGTGGTGGTGGTGGTCCCTGGCTCATAATCAGTTGAAAACCCCTGCCTTATTAGATAAACCGGGAGGTATATTAACAGAAGGAATAAGCTTGTCCTGTTATACCTGTATTTGTAAAGCAATATGTTAAACTAGCAAAGAGCAGTAGTTAGCCTATTTCAGAGACATTTTGACAAGAATTAATCAATGTTATTTTTTCGGGTGGGGTGAGGTCATATCTAGATGACTAGTCAACTATTTGTCAACTTTTTAGGATTACTCGTCGACTAGTGAAACGCTGTAGTTGTGAATGCCCTACTGTGTTCTTGTCCTCCTGCTGTGTGTTGTATATGCTTTGTAGATTACACACTCAATACTTACACAAACTCATTAATTATACAACAGGTATATGTTAATGTTAAAATAAAATGGAAAGTTTCCCTTTAGATGTGCTGGTGGACTTACAGGCTGATGATGGATGAAGGCCTTCTTGCACTCAGCAATGGTGTGGCGCACCGTCTTACTGCCACGGCCACGTCCAACTTTGTATGCGGTTGGGGGGAGCAAGGCTGGCAACTGCTGCAGGGCGAGATCCCCAATGTCATCTGCAGGAAGACATAGGTATCAATACGAGGTGGAACAGCATATCCTTTATTTTGTCATTCAATAGCCAACAAGAATGTAACCTATGCTGCTATGTGCAGCTGGTTAGTTTGTAGTTTAGTTATTCCCACCATTAGGCCAGAAGCTGGCCTAACCATGACAGTTTACAAATGGAAAATAATTGACCAGTTGGGGTCCATTTGTTTCCATTTGTAACACTGTCACAGTTACAGACTTAAGGGTAAATTTAGACCCCACTAAAGTAACCCAGAGAGTCCCTGGAATCCACTTTGAGTAACCCTGGTCTAGACGAGGCTATAGGAGGAAGGGGTGTGGCCACTGGTATTTGAAGGTGACACTACCTGAGAAGAGGAAAACCCCAGGGTACCTGAAAGTGTGTGCTGTGCGTGCCACACCCACACAGAGAGGCTGTCAACGTAGTTGTGGACTCTTGGTAGAAGAGGGACTGTCGACTGACAAAGAACCATTTAAATAATATTTTACCTAATGTTAATCCTTCGACCGGCAACTCTAACTTCCGCTCCAGTCGTGCGACCTGCAGGATCTTCTCCGCATAAACTGGGAGCCAGGTCTCGTACAGTTTGGGCGCAGCGTCCGCATGTAAGAGAAGGAAGTCCTGAGCGATCTATAAAATGGAAAACATTTGAAATCAAATTAAATGTGGCACACTACCAAAACATTATAAACAATGAATCATCACATATACAATATTCCCTCTTACCATGCCGTTAGTTGTCAGGTGAGGGTAGTGTTCCAGAATTTGACTGGTGGTCAGATCTCTGGTGTTGTCCTTTATCCACTTTGCCCTGTACACCGCCGTGTCCTGCATATAGGTCGCAACTTGGCATAATGGTTGAGAATTACTTCTCAACCACTCTTTCAGCTGTACTGCCCGCTCATCCGATATGGTACATTCTGTAAAAAGAACAAAATGCTGTCAGTCACTAAAAGATGGATGTTTTGCGTAATCAGTCATCCCTATCAGCAATATTGTGTGTTAAAATAGTTCTAAAACAACTATAAATGCTATTGTGTGGTGTCTGGTCATACAAGCTACTGTAGTTCCAAAATTCCTCACATTCACTAAGATCAGGCTCTACTCAGATTTTCTGTCTGCGACTGTGTTCCCTAAACGTGCGCATGTTACGTTTTGGGAAAACTTAAGCAAGCAAATGTGCCACATTGTTGGCTACTATTTTTCTGTTTAGTAATGACCTGGTATGACCGCTGTTCGAACAGGACCATCCTCGGGTGCTGGTTGGGGTGCTCGGCCATTCACCCTGAACGCTGACCTCAGCTTCTTTCTGACGTTTCGCAGCCTATCCTCCAGGTACCCACAGGCTGGACGCCGGTTCCGTGCTGGGGTGTACCATATGACCTGCCAAGAAATCAAAATGTTTGATGAATAGAGATTTGGCACATTTTTTTTTTACAGCGTGGCCTTGAATTAGAACAGGGTTTTTCTGCACATTTGTCTGTCCCAAGAGAAGGCCAATTATTGTCCCTGCTTCCAAGGGCATGACAGCAGTGGAAATCACACATCACAGTAGTTTTTCTGGAAGGAGTGAGCTGTATTGTGTCTGTTAAATGATTTAGCATTTTAAGCTCAATGTATGCTTCTCAACGGTCCGTTAGTGAGAACTGCAGACATACAGGCTGACCACATGTTGTGAGCTTGTAGACTTGTAGTTTTCAGTATCAGCGACACATCACAGCAGAGCATATATTGGGCTTAATACTAGGGGTGTCACCAAAATGAATAATACATTGAAAAGCAAAAAAATGGGGGAAAAAACTCACGCTGCCACTGCTTGATGAATCTTTCAAGCAGGGAAATGCCTGAATGATGCTAGCTGCCATGGCCTTTTTGGTCTCCGTCGTAGGACTGTAAAACAGAAATAGCACAACTATTCATCATATCAAGTAGTTCCAGTGCGTTGATTTCATGTAACTAATAAACCATTTTTAAAAGACAAATCACACCTGGTGTGTGGCTAAACTTCAGTCAGTCAGTTCTCCAAGTTTTTGAATGATTCGTGGGTAGTGAACCATGAAGTGTTGCTTTGGCCGTAAATGTAGATGAGGATATAGCTCCAGGAAGAGGGAGTGATGGTCTTCTATGATTTTGCCCAAGTACAGTGTTGCTGCCACTGTAATTGAAGGGGAAAAGATAAACTCCATGCAATGGAGTAGGAGGAGTAGAAGTTCCCAATGCTTGTTATCCATGGGGACAAGATCACCTATCATGATTGGTAGTAGCCTAATTAGGCACCACATTTGAGATGCTGACTGACGCATGGAGCCTTCAGGCTTTTTGAGATCATTCCTGCTTATGACAGAAGGCTTGTTAGACTTATCACTAAATCCATAGTCAAAGCTTGTGATTCTGTAATTCAGCTCTTGTAGTGTGAGATGCTTTTGGTCGATTAGTGAATTCAACAAAAGTTTGACTTCGATAGGCCCCACCCCCTCCAGTAAATCATGCATTATGTCCACTGACAGATTGTCTGACACATGATAAAAAGACAACATGTTCAAGACACTGCCCCTTTTCAGGCCTGTCTGGGACTTGTCGGCTGTAAGTAAATCTGCCTCATAACTATTGCGATCACGCAAAAGTCCAGGATCTTCAAGCGTCAGAGACTGTCTCTGTTCTCTATTTGCTTTGCAAAACCGACATGCATAATTGGCAACGAAGGATTCAACGTAGCCAAGAACACCATGGACGCCCAAATTGTCTCCAACTACTTGGAGCAATGTGAACTTGACAACACCTTGATAGTTGGGGGTATTAACAAGGATGCCATCCTGCTCTAAATCCATGATCTCTTTGACAATAGGGCGTAGGATTGCATCAATGGTATGGTGTGCTGCGTCATCAGATTTGTACACAGCTAAAAGGAACTGTGACTGCAAGGTAGATAGCAACTCTGGAGGCAAGCTCTTCAAAATGAAATAAAGAAGTCCCAACTTGTGAATCCCAGTTTTAGCACCAAGGGGATTTACTATCTCAACATCATCTTGGTAAATCACAATTGGGATTGAAACCTCGTTCCGAAATAAGGAATGCGTTTTACAGAACTCCCCATCAAAAACATCCTGAATTGCATCACCCTCCCTGCGCTGCCAATCCAGCATGGTCTGTAAAATCCCGGGAATTTCTAGAATCTTGGTCAAAAGGCTCTTTAACGGTATACGGTAAAATGAATCATGAACACCAACTTGCTGGACAATGCCAGTGGCAGAGGCCGTTGATTGAACATAGGTAACCCCTGACAATATCTCCTCAACTGGCTGAACAAAGTTTCCAGTTGTAGCAAAATATTTCATCTGTTTATAGTCGGACTGCATGCCTCTGAAAGGCTCAGCTAATTCTGAGAACTCCACCTCAAGCTCTTGTACCTCGTTGCTTTGATCAAGACCAAACGTACGAAATACAGACATGGTCTTTGATTGCAGTCGGCCGACAATATTGCCAATTAAATTGGAGGTATGCTGAACCACAAAGTTTAGGTTTGAGAATGTCATAGAAGATTTAGATCTAAGATGGGCTAAAAAGAGGGCCACTCGATTAGTAATGGACTCTGGCTCTAGTTCATCCCAATCCTCACCAACTTCCTCGTCTCCCTGTTCTGGCTCCATGTCAGCATTCAGCATTTCAACAGGTGGGGCTGGACCTACAGGTGGGGGCCGTGGGGCTGGGCCTTCAAGGGGGTCATCATTTCTATCCCCATGCTCCTTTTCCAAGTGTCTTCTGTAAGACCATATGTAACCAAATGTCCGACCACAACCACTTTCACTACACTGAAAATGTGTTGATACAGAGTTGACATGGTGTACAGACCGTAAATGCACGAGAAGACCCTTGATACCCCCTGAAATTAGATTTTGGCATTTGAAGCAAGTGTATGCCATCTTCCCGAAATAAACTATTGACTTACAAGTTCTCTAATTTTTTTTAGAAACTTCAGCCTAGGGCCTGCTCTCGGGATCAGCTGTTTGATGGTGGAATCATCTAACAGAAAGAAACTTTCCTGATCAATCCCCTCGTCTGAAAAAAAAGAGAAAAATACACATTATTTTTCCAACAGAAAAAAAATAGAGCTCATGGGTTTCATCTGCAGTCATCTACAGTACCTGCAATGATGAGGACCAACACAGATGATTTAAATGAATTAATTACTTCTACTGCAAATGATTACCCTCAGCAAAGCTAATCAGACACATTTCATCACCTGGTTTTGGTCCTCAACATGACAGGTTAGAGCAGTGGTTCTCAACCTGTGGGTCGGAACCCCCCACATATTGTGAAACTGTCGCGAGGCGTTGTGAGCCTGTAGATCGTCTATTTTCACAATATGTATCCGTGTAAAGGAGTCAAACAAATGGGGGGTCCACAATTCAAATATTATTTTGGGGGAGTCACAGCCTGAAAAGGTTGAGAACCACTGTGTTAGAGGAATACAGAAACCATGGCCATTAACTCAGCAGCCATGTTTGGTGCTGAGCAAACAGTTTGAATGACAACCAGCATCCTATTTCTGACTGACACAGATGTCATTAACCTTAATCAACCTGGGTTTATCTGCTGGTCAATTGTTGTCAGTTAATCAAATAGTATAGCACAGAAAATGCATATGCTCAATACAAATGTCAAGGTATATTACAAAAAGCAGTTGTCAACTCCATTACTGTGTGACAGCAATGTATGTGGATGGGAAACATATTGTACCTCTAAATATGTCGATCAGTTCTGGTAACTGCCACTCTGTCAGTTTTTCAAAGACAAAGTTGTCCATCGATCTGAAACAAACACAAAGGAAATACAATTGGTGTTATACCTGTTCAGATATCAACATAAAAGCAAAGCAAACTAGCAGCAGAATACTATGATCTGCTATGAATATGAACCAAATGGACCCTTACAGCTCTGTAACTCTCAGAGTGTACACATGGAAATCTAGAGACAGGTGAAGCAGGGACCCCTTAGCTGAGAGACAGATGAAGCAGGGACCCCTTAGCTGAGACAGATAAAGCAGGGACCCCTTAGCTGAGAGACAGGTGAAGCAGGGACCCCTTAGCTGAGACAGATAAAGCAGGGACCCCTTAGCTGAGAGACAGATGAAGCAGGGACCCCTTAGCTGAGACAGATAAAGCAGGGACCCCTTAGCTGAGAGACAGGTGAAGCAGGGACCCCTTAGCTGAGAGACAGATGAAGCAGGGACCCCTTAGCTGAGACAGATAAAGCAGGGACCCCTTAGCTGAGAGAGATGAAGCAGGGACCCCTTAGCTGAGACAGATAAAGCAGGGACCCCTTAGCTGAGAGAGATGAAGCAGGGACCCCTTAGCTGAGACAGATAAAGCAGGGACCCCTTAGCTGAGAGAGATGAAGCAGGGACCCCTTAGCTGAGACAGATAAAGCAGGGACCCCTTAGCTGAGAGAGATGAAGCAGGGACCCCTTAGCTGAGAGATGAAGCAGGGACCCCTTAGCTGAGACAGATAAAGCAGGGACCCCTTAGCTGAGACAGATAAAGCAGGTACCCCTTAGCTGAGAGAGATGAAGCAGGGACCCCTTAGCTGAGAGATGAAGCAGGGACCCCTTAGCTGAGAGACAGATGAATTTCACATCATGTGCCTCTCACAGTATTTAGCTGCCCATGCAATTGCCTATTCAAATGAGCGTCATTCAGTAATTTTAGTGCAATACCAGCAATAATAAACTGTTTTTACAGCTTTAGTAAATGTTATGTTCCATGGTTCAACCACAATTCCCACAATAATGTAAACACCATCCTAATACAATGAAATTAAATACAATAATGTCTCAAATTAAATAATATAACGGGGTAGACTAGAATGGTGACACAGTAAAGCAGGGGTCTTCAACAGGGGGTCCTCAGAGTTACTACAGGGGGTCCGCCAAATCTTTGTGTGATAAGATTTTTTTTTTTTTTACATTAACCACTTGAACTCTAGCATCACTTTTCTGAGGAGAACTTTAGCCAAAAATAGCAGATCTACAAGCTCACAACGCCTTGTGAGCTTGTAGATCTGCTATTTTTTGGCAAAGAGGTATAGGTGTAGAGGGAAAAAAGAGTAAAAAGAGTAATCTGAAACACAATTTTATATAGAGGGGGTCCCTGCTTCATCTCTTTCTCAGCTAGGGGGTCCTTGGCCTGAAAACGTTAAAACTAAACAAAATGCTGCTGTCAAAATCAACACTAGTTTCAAAGAAAGAAAAAAACACATCTGATTCTTTCTATTCTGTACAGGCAATTATTTTTCATGTACTGTGGGGGGGGTCCCCTCGTGATTTTGAAGGGGTCCCCAGATGACAGTGAAGTAATAATGTAAGGACTTATCAAAAGTAATCAACTATATACTAGAAAACAGTCGAAATGATCAAAAAATAAAAGGGGCACAAATTGTGAAAATAGCAGATCTACAGGCTTTTGTACAGAAGTCACATAGACAAGCCACACCCAACAAACTACAATACCACATTTCAGTAGCCAGATTTTGTAGGCACATTGAGAACAATGTGTTCAGCACGCGATATATAGTCTACACGTCAATGAATATATCAAGCAACTAGGCTATGCCTTTGTTTACAAGTGCCCACAGCTAGTTAGCTGTGTAGCCATGGCCTGTCACTTTCAGCAGACTGTGCATGCTTGAACGGCAACGTGATGTGTTTATAATAGAAATTAGAGATCAGACCAGAGTTCAGAATGTATAAAAGAGCCAATTGCACTCGCGCCAAACATTTGAGTCAGTTAGTTAGCTTAGCCGCTTAGCAGCATGGGCTGTCCAGCAGCACATTCCAGTTCCTCTGCATGCTTAACACGACGTCAATGCATGCTAGGAAAGGTTGAGACAATAATACAGTGCAAAACAAAACACTATTTTACCTTGAATGGAGTTCTTCTTTCGTGCCGTTGTTTGTAAATGGTAAGAATTGGGACGCACCATGCACGTTGTGGCTCTCTGCAGAATCTCTCTGTGTGACGCTGGGCGCGCGCGGAAGCAGGAAGTGGAGGAGGACTGGGGGGAGGCGGGGTATGGAGGATTTTGACCGGATAGGGAGGACGGATTCCAGACTTTTAGGATTCTGAATGTTTAATTTATAAATAATTATAATAGTAAAGAAACATTCCTTGATCCATTAATTATATTATTTACTCCACTTCACTCTCAGGATGTTTTAGCCTATTAAAAGTGGTGATACCACAGTATTATTTTAATGCACATAAGAGATGTAGTTTAAAATATAATATAAATAAATAATATACTCCCCTCAAAGAAAACATGACTTTTAGATTGTATTATGCAAATGTTTTTATTCGTACTGTACCACTTTGATGTATGTTTCAAATGTAAAGTATTATAATGTAAAATAAATAAAATGTATTATTGTTGCTGTTGTTGTTGATGATAGACAAATATGCATACTAAAACAACATTTGTTTAAGCTGATTTTATGAATATGCCGAAAATTCATGTAAATTGGTCAATGTGGAGAATCACGTCTCCAGGGTAACGTGGGCACTTGCAACTGGGCCCAGCTTACAGTACAGTATTGTATCATACATTACAGTACAGTACAGTAAAGTACAGTAGCATGCATTACAGTACAGTAACATACAGTACAGTACAGTACAGTGCAGTGCAGTGCAGTACAGTACAGTACAGTACAGTACAGTACAGTACAGTACAGTACAGTACAGTACAGTACAGTACAGCAGTACAGTACATAATTAAAGCTGCTCAGTTCACACAGGTGTGATTTTTAGAGTGAACTTGTGAGCCAACACAGTCTCATTCCCAAGAAGTCACATGTTGACATTTTGTGCAGAACCCCTTCCAGTCACATGGTCAAATTACATTTCAATTAAACGTGCGGCGTCGAGCACATTTTCTGGAACTAATCGCTCCAGATATTTTTTTAAAATCTGAAACTTCACTCAATCCATATTGAGAGTAAGCCGGATTTAATGGCACCGGGCCTGATTTTTTAGGACACTGATAAAGGTCAAAGGTCAGCAAAAAGACTGCCAAGCTGACCTTTGCCTAAATCTTTCTCTCTCAATAACTCGACAACGATAAGGACTTGGGGTCTAATTTCGAGATATGTTGTTCAGTTTTTTGAGACGAACAAGTGGATATCTTGTTTGTCCTGGTACGACACTTTTCAAAACTTCAGCTCTTCCTTCAGGATGGTGTTAGGTTGTATACCTCTATGTACCTTCCAAGAGTGGAGGAAGCCAACTTAGGAGTGTTGTACCGGGACAAACAAGATATCCCCTTGTTCGTCTCAAAAAACTGAACAACATATCCCGAAATCGGAATCCAACTCCTTATCGTTTCCGAGTTATTAAGCGAGATAGCGAACCTGTAACCCTAATCAATTAAGAGAACCGTATGTCCGTGTGGGAGGAAACTTATATTGGTGTTTTCAGCGCAACAAGCTGATCGAGAATCTGGTCTCGGTTTTGCTCTACGACCTCGGCAACCCTAACCCGTGTTTTGGCGGCTAAGGTTAGTGTTGGAGAACGGTACGTCTGTGTGTGAGGAGAGTTATATTGACGCGTTCAGGGCGACGCGCTGATCAATAATCTGGTTTTTGATTTGGTTTTCGACCCTTACTTTTCCCTGTAGATACATATTTATGATTATCTCAAAGACGATTTGACAAAACTTTACAATTCTGACATATGTCAGTCTACCCACCGATACGAATCGGTCAGTACCAGGCCCGAACCGGTGGCATGCACGGTCCGCGCGTGATCTTAAAAAAGCAAATGAAAATATAGAGCAGGCTTCGATTTGAGGCCTTCTGCACCAAGTGAGACTTCATGAGGTCACCGGTTCAAGTCCGGGATGGTGCTGTTGTTATTATCTATGCTGCTGCATTGTCTGAAGGAAGCCAAACCAAAATAAGTTTTACTCTTATGTACCTGTACACAAGATGTAACAATAAAGTACAACCTTGAGGCTTGACAAGAGACAAGACTATTAATCTACCACCAGTCACCAGTATGGCTACATACACACATATTATGAACACATTGAACACTGAATAAAAACGGTACTCCATCCGC
This sequence comes from Gymnoscopelus braueri, assembly GCF_963280865.1. Lineage (NCBI taxonomy): Eukaryota > Metazoa > Chordata > Actinopteri > Myctophiformes > Myctophidae > Gymnoscopelus > Gymnoscopelus braueri. The sequence continues at coordinate 4,909,641 of NC_137621.1, read as the reverse complement.
AAAGTAGCCGACTTAAGCCAATAAAACAAAGTAAGCAAAGCTCACTTGTGAGCTTGTCGTAGCAGAGTAAAAAAGTGAGTGAAATTAGTTTTTGTGCATTATTAATTATTATAATATTATATAAAATGATTATCTCCATAATATTATGAGCCTCTGTAATTAAGTACACAAGATAAGTGATCATTTAACCCACTGAAGTCTGCAGAGTACACACACAATCAAGAAGGCAAAACATACAATTAAATTGAAAAGTAAGCATTATCCCAGACTTAAACCGGCTAGTCCAAGAAGTTATATATTGTAGTCCTGGAACAATACCACTAGGCCACCACAACACTGGAGTGGATTGAAGGGAAGTCATACTCGTCCAGTCATTTGCTCAAATATACAAAAAAAAATAGATAGTTATATTGATAGATACATTCCGTGCGTATTGTACTAGTTCTGCACAAAATGTCAACATGTGACTTCTTGGGAATGAGACTGTTGTGTAAGCAGAAGTGGAATCAAAAAGACTTAACTTGAGTGGGCTCACTGAGGAATTTGACTGAACATAGGATTTTAATTATGTCAACTTCCATGTAGTTGAGACGTTATCAATTAATTATTTCAAGTTAAAACAACTTTTCGCACAAACCTTTGTTGTATTGAAAAGGAAAAAATAGTTTTGATAACAAGCCAGCATCATCTGGTTTTGCAGTGCACAAATAACCCACAATGGTCTTAAAACAACCCATAGTGAGTACTTGGGTTGACTCAACCAATGGGTTGTACAAAATTACCCATTATGGGTTATGGTTAACCCATGATGGGTCAGCCATAACCCATGTACTGAGTAAATGGCCGACTCACCCAATGGGTTGTACAAAATTACCCATTATGGGTTATAGTTAACCCATCATGGGTCAGCCATAACCCATGTACTGAGTACATGGGTTGACTCACCCAATGGGTTGTACAAAATGACCCATATGGGTTATGGTTAACCCATGATGGGTCAGCCATAACCCATAATGGGTCAACCATTTCATAACCCAGCATCTGGGTAGATAAACAACCCAGCATTTTTCTCTGTGTGGTAACTAATGCTCCACTGGCTAAGAGAAACGATCCGTAGATAGTATAAAACAATTAAAAGATCGCTTTTTGAAACGCTTCCGGTGAAAACGAATGGAATTCTGGGTAATCGAGGACAACGGAAATTGTATGCAGTGACGGTAGTGACCAGCAGAGGTTGCTAAAAATCGTTAGTTGTGAATTTGCATTGTACAACTTTAAGTAAAAGTATCAATACTACAAAAGTGTACAATAAGTAAAAGTCCATAATTCAAGACTCACTTGAGTAAAAGTGTAAAGGTTTTGGTATCAAAATGTACTTAAAGTACCAAAAGTAGAAAGTACTTATGCAGAATGTCCCATTTCACAAGTTTTCAAATGCATACAATGTATTAAATAAACTCAATTGAAAATAGCAGAACTACAATGTGTCGCATTGCGACGCATTGTGAGCTTGTAGATCGGCTATTTTCAAATGGCCGAAATGTATATAGGGCTGAAGTGGTAAATGTAATAGAGTAGAAGTAAAAGTACTGACAATTGGAAATGCTGTACTCCAGTAAAGACGAAATACTTCAAAATTGTACTTATGTAACATACCCTGAGTAAATGTACTTAGTTACTTTCCACCACTGCATGAAATGGAGGTGATCAGCCTGTGGCACTTATCACCACTTTGTTATGGAAGCCTGTGTTCAATTTGACTGATATCTAGTTTTAGTCATTTGAATAACGTTCCATTTAGTTTCCATTTGGCCCATTTTAGTCTTCTGAAATGTTTTACTTTTAGTCCAGTTTTAGTCGACTAAATCTACAGTTGATTTAGTCGACTAAAATCTATTTTGGCGGTGCTTTGATGTGCGTCGTAATGCCTTATTTATTTGTAGACCGGCTACTGAAAATAGCCGATCTACAAGCTCACAATGCGACACATTGTGAGCTTGTAGATGGGCTATTTTCGGAGGAGTCCGCAACCAAGCATAAGATTACTTGTCTTAGTTCTACTGGATCTCTTAAATCTGTAATAATCTGGTCTTTGAGCTGAAAAAGGTTTGAGAACCAATGCTCTATAATGGGGTTCAGGTCAGGAGAGTTGTCTGGCCAGGCAAGCACAGTAATACCATGGTCAGCAAACAGTTCTAGTGGTTTTATCTCTGTGGAGAGGTTGCCAAGTCCTGCTGGGGAAAAAAAAACTAAAATCAGCATGTCCACAGTGGTGGAAAAAGTACTCAAATGTTTTACTTAAGTAAAAGTATCAATACTGCAATCTAGAAGTACTCTGTTACAAGTAAAAGTCCAGAATTCAACATTTTCTTGAGTAAAAGTACAAAAGTATTGGTATCAAAATATACTTTAAGTACCAAAAGTAAAAGTACTAAATATTTGAAAATAGCAGATCTACAAGCTGTAATACCGCGATGCGACGCGTTGTGAGCTTGTAGATCAGCTATTTTCAAATAGCCTATGTATAAAATAGGGCTAAAGTGGTTAATGTATGTTTTATAATATATAATTGATGCAAAGTAACTAGTAACTCAAGTTTTCAAATAATTGCAGTGGAGTAAAAGTACAATATTGTCCTCCGAGATGTAGTGGAGTAGAAGTAAAAGTACAGAAAATTAAAAATACTCCAGTAAAGCAAAAATTCCTCAAAATTGTACTTAAGTACAGTACTTGAGTACATGTACTTAGTTACTTTACACCACTGCATCTCCATAAAGCTTGTCAGCAGATGGAAGCATGAAGTGCAATGCGAGCTTGTGAGCTTGTAGATCTGCTATTGTCAAAGGATTTTCTACATTTTCTACATTTGGAAAACTCGTATCCTCATGTGGCTTCAGTGCAACGCGGTTGTGAGCTTGTATGTTCGCTATTGTCGGCGTGCACCTCACTAGCCAACACACAGAGGAGGTTGAATGAACTGAAACCAGCGCTCCCCAAAACAACAGGTTTGGGGATCTGTTGGGAATTGATTACATGAAACAGTCACCTGTGTGTCCAGTCTCAATGTTTGTAAACAAATAATTGGTCTATATAATGCTGTGCACATATAATATATATCATTTTCACAATCCCCAGCATAACATGTGGGAAGGCTTAGCCTACCCATAGCCTTCATTACCCGCCGCCTATGCTTTTGGCACTTTAAGTATATGTGACCAAATTTGACTGGGAGACAGTCATCTAGCCTTTTTTAATGTCATATGATAGCAGGGAATCATAGCAAAATAATGATATATTGGTTAATAAGATTGAGTGAATAGTTTTGAAACTACAGCTTATAGAACTGAAGTCAAATTAAAACTCTTCAGTAGAGAAAAGACCAGTTGAATGGATCTCATTCAAAGATAGTAAACCAAACCCATCATAGCGGGATTTATATATCCTTTGTTTACAGGGTTAGGGTTAGGCTCTCTTTGTTCTGTATGCTCTCTGAGACCAAGTGTTTGCCACTGCCCCCTGCTGGAACCGGCTGGTTCCAGTGACCAGGAGGACTAACAAAGATACCTTTTCACAGTTTTAACAAAATATGATTGTTTATACATCTTTATTTGACATTTACATTAGACACAAGCCAACAGACTAGTGATACCTTTCAAAACGATTGGGTAGAAATAGTGGATTTTACCGCGATTTCGCGATGTTTGGATGGAAACTGAGGATTTAGTTAGCAATGCAACAAATGCTAGCTCTAACCTCATATGTTTATACATTTGTATGCATTTATTTCATATTTACATGTCGATTTAAGCTCTGAAATTTCTGTCAGACATACTCTGGTATGTGAAGAGTCTAACTGGGCTGTAAACATTTTGTGTAAAAAAAATAAAAAATAAAAAAAAAGTTTTCTCCTTTCCTGAACAATGGGCACCAGCGAGATGACTGTCCTCCAGTCAAAAATGATCACACCATTTTGACACCAATACTTTGGTACTTTTACTCAAGTAACATTTTAAACACAAGCCTTTTGCTTTTAACAGAGCATCTTTATATTGTGGTACTGCTATTTTTAAACCGACGTACGTTGAAGTCTAAATGGGGGCTTCAGAAGGCGGGGGAGGGGGGGGGGATTGTACGCCGGTGATTTCCATAGCACAGGGGTCCCCTCGCCCGGTCCTCAGAAATGTTTGATGGATGTGAGAAGCATGGGGGTCAGGAGGATGGAGGAAAACATCACAGTGAATTCATTAGCATGTTCCTCTCATCTCTGCTTTTATGTTGATGAAGGCAGGGACCTCATTAAAAGTTCAGCGCTTTATAAAAGTTCGCTAGGAGAAGAGCAGAGGTGGAGGGGGGGGGGAATACTCATATTGTTTTACCTAATTAAAAGTAGCAATGTAGTTACAGTACAAGTAATATTCCTGTATTCAAGATTGTACTCGTAAAAGTACAAAATATTGTCATCACAACATACTTAGAAAATAATCTACTTCTGTCATTCTTGTTTTGTTTAATTGCAGATCTACAAGCTCACAACACAGTGTGATGTGTGATGCCACGCATTGTGTGCTTGTAGATCGGCTATTTTTGGCAAAGAGGTATACACGAATCCACAGAGCGCTTCCCTGTAGGTATGGCTCCGCCCCCTTTAGGTAGCGCCGCCATTACTGCAGTGTCAATATCAGTCAGCTGCTACTACGCTGAGTGCGGTGATATTGACACCGCAGTAATGGCGGCGCTACCTAAAGGGGGCGGAGCCATACCTACAGGGAAGCGCTCTGTGGATTCGTGTATAGGTGTAGAGGGAAAAAGAGCAGACCAAGTAAACAAAAAAGTATAATCTGAAACACAATTTTATTCAATATAGAGGGGGTCCCTGCTTCATCTCTCTCTCAGCTAGGGGGTCCTTGGCCTGAAAACGTTGAAGACCCCTGCTCTAGGGTAAACCATTGAAAACACCACACACTCGTCAACTCGTCATTGGCAGGGTAAGCCTCGGGCCAACCGACGAGTGTACTTGTCAGTGGCAGTCAATGAGTTAAAAACAACATGACCCCTGAGAGATCCTTAAACAGGGAGGCTATTTCTGCACCAGAGCAATGTTCCACTTCATTGCCGATGTATGGAAGCATTGAGCCGTCCCCCAACAATGGCAGGAAGCAAATATAGTTACCATATACAAAGGGAAGGGTGGAGAAGTCTGTCTGCGGCAATAGTGGGGGAATATCCCTCACTATTGCCGGCGTTCCAGACTCATACGGAGCATAACAGAACACCTATTGCCCGGGTCTCAATGTGGCTTCAGGAAAAAATTGCAGCGCTGTGGACTTGATTTGTACAACTCGCCAGCTACAAGAGAAGTGTAGAAAACAACATCAAGACCTACAGTATGCATGGTGTTTGTGGACCTGTATCAAAGGCCTTTGACACAGTCAATAGAGACTTGCTCTGGGCTGTCCTTCTCAGGGTAGGATGCCCGCAGAAGTTCGTACACATCCTGCAAAGTTTTCGCGACGGGATGATGGCTCAGGTGACAACGGGAGGACAGGAGTACAGGCCCTTCAAAGTATGCACAGGTGTCAACGCAGGGCTGTGGGCTTGCACCTTTACCCTTCAACATCTTCCTCATGAGCGTCACCTGGCTACTGCACAAAGAGGCTGAGGGAAGCAGTGCAGTGTTTTAGTGGATTACAGGTTGGACGGGAACCTATTTAACATCAGGAGGCTCCAGGCTGCTACTAAGATCAAAACTGTAAACATAGTGGAGTTACAGTATGCAGATGACTGTGCCTTTGTGGCACATACATCAGAGGCTCTGCAAGCAACAATAACAGCTGCTGTGAAGGCTTATAGCAGACTGGGTCTCACCGTAAACATTGCAAATACTGAGGTACTCTGCCAGTGGAAATCCCCTCCCCCAACTCCACCACCATCACCTATCTTCAACATCGATGTCAAGCCTTTGGCAGTAGTCCCAGATTTTAAATATCTAGGGAGTATCCTATCTGACAACTGCAGTATGATGTCCACAACCGGACAAAGTCTGCCTCAGCCTCCTTTGGTAGACTGCGTAAGAGGGTGTTTCTGAATAAATACCTCAGAATACACACCAAAGTTGCAGTCTATCAAGCCATCTGTCTCCACACTACTCTACAGCTGTGAAGCTTGGACCCTGTATTGCCACCACATCCACCAACTGGAGAACTTCCATATCACGGTGGCACAGTCGGCACTGTCACCTCACAGCTAGAGGGTCCTGGGTTCAATTCCTGCTGTGGGCGTGTCCTCTCTTCCGCGTCATCAGTACCCATACCCTAGGTGGGGTTGGTGAAAGGGCCTTTCTGTGTGGAGTTTGCATGTTCTCAAAACATGCAGTAATCCTGGTCTCTATACTTCCTCCCCCTGGTCAGCCGGGGCCCCTGATGGAGGGGAAAGGAACTGGTAACATTTTCCTTCCACGCACTACGTCCTACCGGGGAAACTCCCCCCTGTCGGGCAATAAGAAGGCTTGCTAGCTCTCATGCATTGAAGGAGGCATGAGCTCGGCTCTCCCTAGGCTGGCAGAGGGAGTGTAGTGCCCAGGATTACTTAGATAATTGGCACTGGGTGAAACAAATGGGGTTGCAAAACCGTGGGACAAAAATGTTGTTCTTCAGTAATGGCGTCACTGTATGTAATGGTGTCATCGCCATGTTGTCATCATGTGCATAAATAGACCTCAGACCTCAGAATTCCGACAGACGGTTATTTGGTAAGACGTAGGAAAGAATAAGAATACATTTAGTACTGAGTATTTTACAATGAGAGTTATTTGTCGGATTTTGGCCTCAATGGCGCTGTCGATGCTCTTGATCAATCTGGTCACCTGCTGCCTTCAGTGTGACCGCCAGGATTTCATGGAACCAATAACCAGCGACTTTGAAACCATTCAAGAGTCGAACCGGTCGTCGATGGCGCTGAATGACCTGACGGCAGAACAACAGGGGACGTATCTCTGCTCCATGCAGGATGACAATGGTACCGTCATTTTCAGAATTACGTTTGTGCCCAACTTCACCAGCCCACCGCCCAAATTCACCCTTAATGGCCCGACGCCCAAAGTCGTCGCTACTAGTGGCATGGCGGCCGGAACTGACGCTACCAGAGGCACGACGGGCAGACCCGGCGTCGAGGTTACGAGGGCCGGAACCGGCGACGAGACTACGACGTCCGGCGACGAGACTACGACGACCGGCGACGAGACTACGACGACCGGCGACGACACTACGACGACCGGCGACGAGACTACGACGGCCGGCGACGAGACTACGACGACCGGCGACGAGACTACGACGACCGGCGACGAGACTACGACGACCGGCGACGAGACTACGACGACCGGCGACGACACTACGACGACCGGCGACGACACTACGACGACCGGCGACGAGACTACGACGACCGGCGACGAGACTACGACGACCGGCGACGAGACTACGACGACCGGCGACGAGACTACGACGACCGGCGACGAGACTACGACGACCGGCGACGAGACTACGACGTCCGGCGACGAGACTACGACGACCGGCGACGTGACTACGACGACCGGCGACGACACTACGACGACCGGCGACGAGACTACGACGACCGGCGACGAGACTACGACGACCGGCGACGAGACTACGACGACCGGCGACGAGACTACAACGACCGGCGACGAGACTACGACGACCGGCGACGAGACTACGACGTCCGGCGACGAGACTACGACGACCGGCGACGAGACTACGACGACCGGCGACGAGACTACGACGTCCGGCGACGAGACTACGACGTCCGGAACCGCCGACGAGACTACGACGTCCGGAACCACCACCGCTACCAGTGGCGTGACTAAGCCCATTCCCGGTCCCGGACCAGTGACCCCGCCATGGTCTAGTGGTGACATAGGCATAATCATCGCGGCTGTCGTTTTGTTGTTCGGCTTTGGTGGAGGCGCTGTTGGCTACGTGCTGTATTTAAAGTACAAGAGGAATAAAAACCCTACAGAGGATCTGTGATGTGATTATAAACTGCCCACAAAAGTTTGTAACACACAGCAAAGGTCGTCGGGACCGGGAGTCGAACCCGCTGTCAGGCTGGATTACCAGCCTAGGTGCTCAGGCGGTTATGCCGACCGTCCGGGCCGATCCAGTGGAGTTTACTCAGTTTAGATCCAATACCAGGGCTCTTTAATATATTTCATTTTTTTTTTAATTCATATTTTATTGGTGAAACAGGTGGTACAGACAAACGAAGGTTGGTTATCAATATTCTTTTTACTTTTGTGGGATGTGACGAGACACAGACAGGACTGAAATTGACCAAGAACAACAAAAACAAACCAAAAACAGACAAAAGAAAGTAGATTAAAAAATAACCAAGATACAATGGGGCAGAGTTTACGTCAGAGTGACTCACCTGGTCCTCAGAGAAGGAGTATTTCTTAAGGATCAGTCTGGGTCAAGGGATGTGAGGGTGTTTATGAATGATGATAAGCGGTTGCCATCTATCATCAAAAGTCTCAATTGAACCAAAAACAAATGCGACGCCAACCTGAACACACCACCGGAACAGGATCGTCTTTGTCCCCTCTTTTTTTCTCCCTCTTTTTTTCTAAACCGGATCACACGGCTCAGTTTTAGAATGAATACCAGGCTTTCCTCCGTGGTGGAAAGCCTGATGATGTGAGGTTACCACACGACTGCAGGCTACCACACCACTGAGGTTACCACACCACTGAGGCTACCACACCACTGAGGCTACCACACCACTGAGGTTACCACACCACTGAGGCTACCACACCACTGAGGTTACCACACCACTGAGGCTACCACACGACTGAGGTTACCACACGACTGAATGTCTCCTTAGGAAGGACTGCCCTCTGTCCTTTGCATTGTCCTTTTTCAATCTCTGAATTGTTACCGTGAGAGCAACCCAGAGCCTCTGCCTGAAGCCCAAAAGCACTAATTCCTGCCCCGGGCCCAGGGGGAATCCCCTCATACGGGCCATGTCCACCGAGGCGTTCCTTTCCTGGCTATAAATGGCGCTTGCCTAAAATCGCCTCTAAGCGCCTGATTTGAAAATATTGCAGCTCTCAGCAAGCCGATAAAAACACCACACGTGACCGCCGCAAGGGCCGCTAGGGTTTCCAAAAGTCCCGGCGCTCACATTGTTTCTTTTGTGTGATGTTTTTACCCCGCTGTATATCTACAGTATTTTTCCTCTTGCCCTGTAACTGTACATGTATCTTAGCTGCTGTGCTGCCTCTGGTGACCGAATTCCCCCTGTGGGATCAATAAAGGTCTTATCTTATCTTGGATGTGGACATGAGCACCATGCAGCCAGCTGCAACAGTGGAATAGGACAACATTTTTATTTCAAGGACCCCCAGTTTGATATGATTTTCTTTTTTTTACCCTTGGGACTCTAATGTATACTGTAAACTCCTCCTGTTGACAGGAGGAAAATTGTCAATAGAAAGTTCCACTGACCAGGTCCGTATGGGGGCGCAGTGGAGTAACTATAAAATGTTTTCCTTCCGGTGAAATATTTTATTTTCTGGACAAAAAGTGTATTTTAGACGTGAGGTGGGGGGCTCCAAGTGTCTAAGGAAAGTAGGCTTTTAACATCTTAAAACCGTCACAACACACACACACACACACACACACACACTGTCCTGGATGTCCCTTAGGGGGCACTCCTATGCAGGGAGGGTTTCCTGAGACTCACAGAGGAATGCTGGAATGCTGCCAACACACCTTCCTGTTCTCACTGCACTCTAACCCATAGACATATATAGGTAGACGCCTCCTTCGGCTCTGAGGCATGTGTATCTTGGGCGCCATTTTAGCGTAGGAGAGCTTCCCTGAAGCTTCCGCGTGTGTCACAGAAGGGAGCGTTCGGTAGGCCAATCAGAGGCAGGTGGGGGCGGGACAACTAGATTCTGACAGGTCTTAGAAAAGACGCACTGTGATTGGCCTGTAGTCAACGCGCTGTGAGCTCTGTGATTGGCCAGTAGTCACTTTGAGTGTCCGTTTGCCTACGCGAAAATGGCGGCCGCGATACAAGTTGCTCCAACGAACTGCAGAGGCCAATGAGGTATCTAGGTTTCTATATCTATGCTCTAACCCCCGTCCCTCACACAACTCCCCTCCCCTCTCCTGTCCTTTTCTTGCATTCTGATATGCTTGAACTGTTCCTACTTCAATCTGCTGTACAGTATTATAGAACATACTGTCAAGACTGTTTGCATAAAGTTAGGTGGTAGCTACTGGAAAAAAAATGCTGTAGGTGTGTAAGATCATAATGCACATGTACATACGCTGAGGTTTCTTTCTTTTGTTTTCCTCATGCTCAGACAGAGCTAGGCAAGGCAGCATTCTCTGTCAGAGCTCCATCTGCTTGGAATGGGCTCCAGAAATATTTAAAAATATGTTCACTTCCTTTTTGGGGTCAATTCAGGGCAATGGTTTCCAACACCTTTTGTTCAAAATTGTAACTGCATTAATAATTTTTTTGTTTATCTGTTTTTAGTATTTGAATATTTTGATTTTGAGTGTTTTCTGTCTTCTGATTCATGGATTTGATGTTGCTGTATGTGACTGACTCTGCCTGTTGAGTGATGTGTTCTGTGTTGTTGTCTCGGGTACATTGAAAATGAGGGCCTGCCCCTCAATTGTTTTTTCCGAGCATACATAAAGGTTATGATGATGATGATAATGAAAGCACAACCTTGAACCTTGAATCTTGAACGGCCAACTAACCTCGTTAGACATTTGGATGAAACACCAATATGTAAAAAGAAAATAGAAAAAAAGGAGAGGGAAAAAAAACTGTTTCACATGCCTTAAACAACACACTGTTTCTCTCTGTTCAAAGAGACCTTGGACCATGAAAGAGCTGAAAGACCTGTCTATCTCACAGATAAGAATGTTTTTTTTGCCCAACTGTTTGATTAACTAAATATCATATAAGTGCCACATTCAAGGATGTTGAGACTGCACTGATTACACAAGCATTTCTGTATGCATCTATAACATTTGATTTCACACTAATTTTTATCACTAGGTATACCAAAAACATCTGCAGGGATATTTGTCTTCACAGTCTGAGTGTTCAAAAAAAACAACACAAAACAACACAACCATTATCGCACAAAACAACATATCACACGACACAAAGACAATACATGAGGTCCCCATTGTACTCAGAACACCATCGACGGGGCAGTTTGTTTAATGCCGCAATGGCTGAGGGTACAGAGGGTAAAGAACAAACCTTTTCCCACAAGGTTCTGTATCTTCGCCCAGATGGCATGAGTTTGAAGTAGCGATACAGGGGATGATCAGTGACATTTGTTATTGTAAGTTAGGTGTGTGATGGCCTTATTGTTCATATCAGGAAGTCTAATTCTATTCAGGTTTAGATTGAGTTTTTCTGTTGTGGAATGGAGAACCTCACGCCTGTCTGAGTCAAACTAATATAGGCTCGATGCACAGCAGCCATATTGGAAAGAAATTGGGCCCCTTCCTTACTTCCCAGGTCTTTCCACTTATACTAATCAAGGCTCTGGAAGGTGTATATGACGGTGGTGAGACCAGCTATGTTGTATGGTTTAGAGGAAAAGACACAAAGCAGAGCTGGAGGTAGCAGAGACTATAATGTTGAGGTTCTCTGTGGGAGTAACAAGGATGGATAGGATCAGGAACGAGTACATCAGAGGGACAGCGCATGTTAGATGTTTTGGAGATAAAGCCAGAGGCCAGACTGAGATGGTTCAGACATGTACAGAGGAGGGATACTGTAGTGAGTATATTGGTACAAGGATGTCGAGATTGGAACTGCCTGGCAGGAGAAGTTAGTTGGTGTGAAAGAAAAGGAGGCAGAGGACAGGGTGAGATGAAGGCAGATGATTCGCTGTGGCGACCCCTGAAGGGAACAGCCCAAAGGAAAAGAGATGAGTTTTATTGTGTCCGCCGAGGCGGAGAGTATGTTTTCGCTTCGTCCCCCCCTAGCAAAGCTAACATTGGTCAAGCTCCACGTGACACGTGACAATATGTTGACACCAATGCTTTTGATTGGCTAGAGGGACGCATGACGAAATAAAATCCTATAAATAGGTGTGTCACTTCAAAAAGCCATTTATGTCTTTTGAAGTGAGGTAAGACAGGATCAATCAGTCTTGATTGGAACATTACCTTCCAGTACAAATCACCCGTCCGTGCGTGTGTGTCCCTCTGAGAACACCTAACATTGGTCAGTTTCACGTGACATCACAATATGTAATATAAATATATAAATACCTTAGACAGGAACAGTACTTTCCAGTACAAACAGAGATCACAGCTGAGATCACACAATGCAACTAACTCCCATTACGCAAACTGAAAAAAATAGCACGGGTCTGCTGGCGGAGACTTGTGCTCCGAGGAGCACATTTTCTAGTTTTTGGATGGCAAGCGCAAGCGGCCATCCATATGAACAGATATCAGGCATCTGACCAAAAGGGGGAGTTAACCTCCGAAGCTATTTAAAGAGAGGCGGGGCGTCGGTGAAAAAGGGGCGCGGTTGGGTAAGTCTGGTTGGTCTGTTGGAAAAAGGGGGCGGGTTTGCTAAAAAAGGGTCTAACTCTATGTCTGAAACGCGTCATCATTAAATGTCCGTCCACCGATTGGTTGCTTCAACTTGGATTCATGCAGGGAGACGCCCCCTCTTTGCTCCGAAATTTTTTGAACAGCCGCCATTGTTGTCACAGGGACTGTGGAGAAGTTGACAGACTATGGAGGCATCAGAATGTTTTATTAAATTATAGAATGCACCAAAACTTGTCGACTTGAATCTATTTAAGCCACAATAAAGTCCCGATTTTATTTTTGATATGTTTTGGACATATTTAGCATAGTTTCAGGTGATTTTCTGTGATCCTGTGTTCATTTAAGAGCATTGAAATGTCACCTTAAAATTAATTTTCATCAATTACAGAATGTACCTAAAACATTTAAGTGTCCAATAAATATAAAGGTAATTTAGATAAAGGTCCGACTTTATTTTTGATATTTTTTGGGGGTTTATTTAGCATAGTTTTAGATGATATTCTGTGCACATTTTCTTTGTTTAAGCACCACTGAGCTCCACTCTCTCTCTCTCTCTCTCTCTCTCTCTCTCTCTCTCTCTCTGTACAGCGTAGCCTAACATAGTGTTCGGACGTAACTCGTTACTGTAACGCCGTTATTTTTTTCAGTAACTAGTACTCTAACGCATTATTTTTTTAATTCAGTAACTCAGTTACTGTTACTACATGGTGCGTTACTCCGTTATTTTTTATATAGTATTTATATATACAGCGAGGCGAACAGTGACTGAGAATTGTACTTAAGTAGAGTACTTGAGTAAATGTACTTATTGACTTTACACCAGTCTGTGTTGCGGAGACCCGCTGTGATGGCTTTGCATGCTCTCTCGCTCTCTCGCTCGCTCGCTCTTTCTTTCTCTCTCTCTTAACAGCGTGTGTGTGTTTCTGGGACTAGTAGTAGGAATACCACGATAACGCAATGGTGATTATGAACCACGTACCCAAACCCTTTAAAGTCTGCTTTTCCCAAGCTGAAATCTGCACTTAAACTGCAAGGCTGCAACCAGGAAAGTTACATGACTCACTCGCCCAGGTGGTGTCAATAATAGGCTACTAATCACCGTAAGCGTAACAAAATTCAGAATCACAGTGCTCCCTGTTTCGGATTCCGCACGTTAAAGTATATTAATTCATTTGTTCGTCTATTTATTAACTGCGTCTGCTACTGCAGTCCCTGCGGTACATGAAAACTCCTGTTACAGTCAAGGATCACCTTCAACCTGGTGTTTGTACTTTCTCCATTTACGGTCCGTACATCTCTATAAACGTTCAGATTTCAAATATAAAGTGCTTACCCCATGGCCACGGATGTTACAATTATGCACGGGACTCTCAAAAGTAACCGTATATTCTGTATTGTTCAATGAAAAGCATTTTAATCCGATTAGTGGCCATTTTTTCATAATGTATTGGAGTGCAATACACCTACCAACCGATAGGGTCACTCAGTTGAAAGCACATGGAGAAAATGGCCACCGATCAGATTAAAATGCTTTTTATTGAACAATACGGATGATACAGGTACTTTTCAGAGCCCGTATAAACATGTAACCTCCGTTGCCATGGGATAAGCACTTTATATTTGAAATGTGAACGTTTATGTAGATGTACGGGCCATAAATGGAGAAAGTGCAAACACCAGGTTGAAGTTCATCCATGACGGTCGTGACAGTCGACCGTCGTGTATCCATGGCTATTACTCCCTCTAACATTTCCCATGTTTTTAGTTTATTGAAATAATGTCATGCATATTTGTCCAGTGCATAGCCTACTGCAGGCCTTGTTGACTAGATTTAGAAGAGATTTTTAAGCTCTTGCTCCTGAAATGATCGATTATTTTTAAGGGGAAACGCCATCATTTAACATGCAAGTCAATGGGTGAGAAGCAGAGATTGCCAGGCGCAAATGGTAGCGTAGGTAATTAATGTATTTGTGCAAGATGACCCTGCTACTGTATATAAAATGTGTATATTACTCGTTCATCATGGTTCATGTTCAAATAGCTCAATCCAAAATATAATGCTGTAGGCACGCACCTGCTTAATTGTAATTAATGCTTAAACATAATTATGACCGGTATTTTTTATCAGATGTCTGATAAATTTGATTAATTCCGGACATTGGGACCAGCAGGTTACAATCCTAAGTAAGTAACTAGTAAAGTAACTGAGTTACTTTTAAATGAAGTAACTAGTAATGGTAACTAGTTACAACGGTGTCTAACCGAGTTATACTTCTCCAGTACAACGGTGTCTAACCGAGTTATACTTCTCCAGTACAACGGTGTCTAACCGAGAGTTATACTTCTACAGTACAACGGTGTCTAACCGAGAGTTATACTTCTCCGGTACAACGGTGTCTAACCGAGAATTATACTTCTCCAGTACAACGGTGTCTAACCGAGAGTCCATGCAGATCACAGTTGACAAATATTATATATTATCGGAGCTATTATTAATGTTATCGGTTTTATCGGGATGACGTAATATTCCTGATATCGAACCGATAATTATCGGGCCGATACTTAGGCCTATCGTGCACTAATAATTTTATCGCGAATAATTTTATTTCTTTTCTCTGTTGTTGGTGACAACTCTAGTGCGTCCCATGGACGCCACGACGGTGTCATGAATGCGTCCTTTCACAATATTGTGTGTCAGCGACGCACGACGCAGGCCTATGAGCATCTCTGCTCAGTGCGGCTGCAGAGTTCATGTGCAACATCTTGCATGCGTGGCTGTGGCTTTACAGTTTTCCTTCGCCGTGTCTGTAGGTCACCCCCAGGAACCCCCAAGGGTCTCCAGGGACCCCTAAGGGGGGGGGGGGGGTTCCGCGGACCTCCTTTTTTTTTCTTCTTTTTTTTTTCCCATCCCATGATTTTGTACCCCCAAACGCTATTTTCTTTTTTGGGGGGGGGCCTGTGCCATCCACCATGACATCTATGTCATTCTTTCTTGTTTTTTATTTTTTATTTCATTGTGTGTGTGTGTGTGTGTGTGTGTGTGTGTGTGTGTGTGTGTGTGTGTGTGTGTGTGTGTGTGTGTGTGTGTGTGTGTGTGTGTGTGTGTGTGTGTGTGTGTGTGTCAAACGTCAGTAGTCACGGGAAAACAGTTCAAAAGTGATTTGAAATTGAGCTTGTGGACATATAGACATGAATGAGATTGTATTTGTCAAGATTATCCACACCTTGAGGGTGTCTAGCACGTTGAGAATGAATGTATGTATGTTTGGTGTTTTTCCCCCCCTGTAATGCAACTCAAAGAGTGGAACACTGGGTGAAAAAGGTGATATACCTGGATACGTGGGCAAGGCATACACCCACCCAACATAAATGATCGGTGGGAGTTTTTCAATGAATGCGGGAGAAGACTGTTCACCTTAAAATTCCTTTAAGATACCTGGATATGCGTCTCTCTTTTCTCTGCTAGGGAATCTCCCTTACACATGTAAATTAGAGGTTTGTTCAAACAATGGGAGGTGTGGGGTTCAGAGTAGGGGGGGCTCAGAATGAGAGAGAGAGAGAGAGAGAGAGAGAGAGAGAGAGAGAGAGAGAGAGAGAGAGAGAGAGAGAGAGAGAGAGAGAGAGAGAGAGAGAGAGAGAGAGAGAGAGAGAGAGAGAGAGAGAGAGAGAGAGAGAGAGAGAGAGAGAGAGAGAGAGAGAGAGAGAGAGAGATTTGGATTTTTAACCAAAACTTTATTTAACAAGGACTTAAAGTTGTACAATGCAATTTCACAACTAACGATTTTTAGCAACCTCTGCTGGTCACTACCGTCACTGCATACGATTTCCGTACTCCTCGATTACCCAGAATTCCATTAGTTTTCACCGGAAGCCGGAAGCGTTTCAAAAAGCGATCTTTTAATTGTTTTATACTATCTACGGATCGTTTCTCTTAGCCAGTGGAGTATTAGTTACCATGAGCTGTCCTGGCCAAACAGGAAACCGTTGCGGTAGTTCCTGGCCAAACAGGAAACCAGTGCATTTCCACCTCCGTTTTCCGGCCAGATGACGTCATTTCCCCGGGAAAGTCCCCCCAGTCCACGTTCAATAGAAAATATATAAATAAAAGGCTTCCGGGGGTGAAATTCATGGAGTGGGTGTTGTGAAACTTTTGCCACTCACAAAAGATATACAATTTAACTTTAGTTTTGTTGAAAACGTTACCTAGTATGCCTTTAACTTAACAGCCATCTTACAAAAAAAGGAACACAAAAGTTCTCGAAAAATAAAAAAACAAAACATTACATAATTTCCAATGAGAAAAAAAGTTGATCCTCTATTACAGAACACAACACCTCATCATAGGTCCAAATCATACTGAATTGGTCAAGATCCTTCATTGCTTTATAAAACTTAAAGTCAATCATTATTCTCGCTTTCACCATCCTATTAAACAGCAACTCTACATCGACGTCCACTGAGTCATCAACCTTCCTCTTTCTACTAACGTAGATGGCCATCTTTGCCTGTCCTAGAATAAAATTCAAAAGCTGAGATTTCTGTTTTGTAATCAATCTATACTTGAAACCCAGAATGAACATATGCTTGGAAAACACCTCTCCCACCCTACAAAACAACCTCTCCAGCAGCATGAACAAAGGCACCAGGCGTTTACACTCCAAAAAACAGTGGAACACAGTCTCTCTGAAAGGACAAAAAGGACATAAATCAGTTACATCCTGATTCAAAACAGAAATAAAAGCATTGACAGCAACTATCCCATGTAAAACTCTCCACTGTAAGTCAGCTACTTTTTTAGTTAATGGTGGCTTGTAAACACTCCTCCACTCAGGTTTGACATCTTCCCCCAAGTGCAGAAGACCCCTCCAAGGTGTATCAACCCTATTGTGCAATTTTTCCTTATTTAAACATTTGACCATCATTTCATAGAGTGCTTTACCTTTTGCCTCAGACAAATCTAAAAAAATAAAGCTTTTGTCATCAATGAAAACCCCAGCACAGTTACCAAAGTCTGGGCAGATACCAAGACATGGAAAGGAATCATCTCTGTGAGGCCTGAACAGACCCTTGTCATATCCTTCCAGCATTAGGCTTTCATGACCGGTTAGACGGTGTTTCCAGTGTTCGAGCATTTTATTAATGTTCCTCACAGACCTCACTCCCAGCTCAGATGCTAGAGCAGCTGCATTATTCAACTTAGGTCCAGCGATATTCACCACAGATCCCAAGGTTAAGATCCCAGCCCTCCGAAACACTTCCGCAACTGCTGAACCTGCCCAGCAGGGGGTGCCTAAACGTTCTCCATGCACCACAGGTTCCTGTAACAGCCAGAACAGAGAGTTATCTTCTCCCAGCCTCTCCTTCACCAGCAATCTCCATATGGTGAAGATTCCACGGTAGAAAAGTGGCAAGCTCTTAATGAACATAGTTTTAAAATCCATTAGAAAAAGTGAGTCATTCAATCCCAGTCCATTGAAACGTTGAAGAATAACATGAGCAAGTGGTCTCCATACCAAGTCTTCAGGTCCATACAACAGTCTCTGAACAAACTGCAGGCGGAAAGCAGCACCTCTACTAGGCAAATGTATTAGTCCTTGTCCTCCCTCTTCCTTTGGCAGGAAAAGAACAGCCTGTGGAATCCAGTGCAGTTTATCCCCAAAAAAATCTACTAATAAAGCCTGAATTCTTGAAAGCAATTTTGGAGGGGGGTCCACACAACTTAACCTATGCCACAAAGAGGAGGACACCAGATTATTGATTATAAGTTTCCTACCTCTGTATGACATGCTTGGCAAAAGCCATTTCCACCTTTTGAGCCTACCTTCTATTTTTTCTAAAACATTCTCCCAGTTCTTATTTAGCATGGAGTCCTCACCCAAAAAAACACCCAAATATGTGATGCCTCCTTTTTTCCATGTTAGCCCTTCTGGTAGTCTTAGTTTGTCTTTCAGTTTATCTCCCACCATTACAGCCTCACTTTTATTCCAGTTAACTTTTGCTGAGGAAAGCTTATTGAAAAGATTTATATTCCTCTCTAAACAGTCAATGTCACTCTGATTGTTTAAAGTGACAATTACATCGTCAGCATATGCAGACATTTTAACTGGTGAAGGACAACCAGGGAAAAAAACACCTGAAAGTTCTTTCCTCAGTTTGTGAAGCATTGGTTCTATGGCGAGAGAATACAGCATCCCTGAAAGTGAGCAACCTTGCTGTACCCCCCGTTTTACATCAAAAGGCGCAGCCAAACCACCATTAACTTTTAGTATACTCGCAATGTCACCATACAAAACCTTGATCTTGGCGATAAATCCAGAATTGAAACCAAAAGCACCTAGGGTCTGCCACAGGTACTTTAGTTCAACTCTGTCAAACGCTTTAAGCTGGTCTATGGAAATAAGACCAGTATCCAAGCCAAATGAGCTAGAGATGTCCAAAACATGCCTAATTAAAGTGATATTGTCACTTATTAACCTGCCGGGCACACAGTAAGTCTGATCAACATGAATGACCTCGCTCATCACCTCTCTTAGTCTAGAGGCTAAAGCCTTGGAAAGGATTTTATAGTCCCCACACAGCAAAGAGACCGGCCTCCAGTTTTTTAGTTCTTGTAGATCCCCCTTTTTTGGCAGCAGGGTAATAACTGCTCTCCTACAACTCAGCGGCAACTGTCCTTTGCCCAAACTGTCCCGAAACACCTCCAGCAAATCTTCACCAATCACTGGCCAGAAAGACTTATAAAAGTCAACAGGTAGTCCATCAATGCCTGGTGCTTTGCCATTTCCAAGGCTCATGAGGGCAGTATACAGTTCATTCAGCGATAGTTCTCTGTTCAACACAGCATTATCATGATCGCCCACCAGAGGAAGTCCATCGAAAAAAGATTCAGCCAGCTCTTCATCCTCCACATACTCCTCTCTAAACAGCTCTTTGTAGAAGGAGGTGGCAAATCTTCGAATCTCAGAGGTTCCTGTGATCATACATCCATTTTCAGACCTTAAGGAGTGAATGATCTTTTTTTGACCATTTTTTCGCTCCAGTCCAAAGAAAAACTGTGAGGGGGCATCCATATGAGATGCATTCATGAACCTGGAACGAACCAGAGCTCCCTGTGCTGTGAAGCCCAACAGGTTAGCTAACGCAGATTTTTTAGATTTCAGAGCTTCAACATGCTCTTGATTACCAGTAGAATCCACAACATTCTGTAGTTCTACCACTTCAATCTCTAAGTCCTGAAGAGACCTGGTAATGTGCTTGGTGACATTGCGCGTATACTGCTGACAAAATTGCTTTATCTGGGCCTTACCATTGTCCCACCATTGCTGCACAGAAGAATAGATTAATTTATTCTCCCTATGTAAGGCCCATAGAAATTCTAAAGCCTCTTTAAAAGAGTTATCCTGTAAGAGACCAGTATTAAAGTGCCAATAAGCACTGTGTACCTTAACATCCTGGATGTAACAAGAACACTGAACAAAACAATGATCAGAGAAACCAACAGGAAACATTCTACAGTCTTTAAAGATACCAAAATGTTGTTCAAAACAATAAAAACGATCGAGCCTAGCCAAAGACAAAACATTGTCCTTAGCATGACTCCATGTATATTGCCTTTCATTCCTATGAAAACCTCTCCACACATCTTTCAACTCATGGGTTTCCATTAGACGCTTAAGTCTAACAGACGAAGCAGGATGAGGCTCTAAGTGGTTTCTGTCAATTGCCAATTCAGTGCAATTAAAGTCCCCGGCCAAAAACAAAAAATCTTCGGTGCAATTCTGAATAACATTACTCAAATTGTCCAAAAATGTCATTCTTTCAATGGCCAAAACTGGAGCATAAACATTAACAAAAATCATGGTCACCTTTTCATATCGAACTTTCACTTTTAGAATATAACCACACATTACTTCTTCCACCTCAAAAGAATGGGGACTAAAGCCCTTTGAAAAAAGCACTCCAACACCACCCCTATTAGACAAATTGTGACTCAAAATAACCTCTCCAGGCCCAGTGTTGTGCAGTAACGAATTAAAAATAATATATTACTGTAATATTATTACTTTTCCCAGTAACGAGTAAAGTAAGGTATTATTCTGCCAGAACAGTAATATAATACCATATTACTCGGTCAAAAAAGGCCTCGTTACTCGTTACTGATGACGAGCGTCTTTTTTTGTTCTCATTCATTCATTTAATATGTACTCTCTCCGTCTCTCGTAGAGGCAAGTTGTAGCAGCATGCAAAAATAGAGAAGATCTACAAGGCATCAACCTACGTCAACAGCGATGCTATATAGCTTGCAGATCAGTTCTTTTTAGCACGCAGCCTGCGCACAGTTATGACGTAGCGCATGACCCGTATGCGACCGACCCAGTGTTGCCAGATTTTGCGTGAGAAATAAGCAACCAGGTCTAGGAAAACAAGCCTAAAAGAAGCGACTAAATAGGCCACATGAGCACTTTAAACCTATATGCATTGGCTTAATTTGGCTTTTAGAAATAAAATGTGAATATTTTTATGATTTTTGAAACATTCTAACACAAATCTGGTATGTGGATGCGGGGCTCCCTGGCACAAAACATTTTCAGATGGGGTTTAGGGACAAATAAATACATATTAATTTGGGGGACCATGACATAGAAATATTTGAGAACCACTGGTTTATTTAAAAAATAAAAAGCAAGCCCAAATAGGCAACTACACTGTAGAGACAAGCCAAAAAAACGCAACCTGCAATTACCAATATTTACAAGCAACTTTACAGAAAAACTAGCCCAAAGTCGATTACAGTAAGCACTAAGCAGACCTGGCAACACTGCCGGCGCCGGGTAACACACAGAAAGAAGAACACACAACACACGAGTTGACAGTTGACACAACACAAACACAAACACAAACAGCATGGCGGCGGATGATGTTTACACTTTTCACGGCTGGAAATATCGACATTATTTTGAATATGTGGGTGTCAAAGATCCCAAGAATATTAATGTCCGTTGTAAACTTTGCGTGGGCAGAAAAATACTTTCCACAGCAAAAAATACAACGTCTAACCTGTTGAAGCATATGGAAAAGATGCACAAGAATGTTACGCTGACCGAAACACCAGAGGATGAAACTGATGGCCCCTCAGAACCAAAACAACAGAAACTGGATTTCAGTTTAGATGCCACTAAATTAGGAGTAGACGACCTGAAGAAGCTCGTGGCTGGGTATATTGTAGAGGAGATGTTACCCTTATCAACTGTTGACTCTCCCTCATTTCGAGCCATCATAGAGAGAATACCAGTTAAGTCCAAAGTCAAGCTGCCACATTTTGCCACATTCAGTGATTTGTGAAAATCATTATGTTTAAAAAGTCAGAGAGACTACTGCTTTATTTTATATTTTATTTGCATTTGAAAGTTTAAAAAGTCAGAGAGACTACTGCTTTATTTTATATTTTATTTGCATTTGAAAGTTTAAAAAGTCAGAGAGACTACTGCTTTATTTTATATTTGATTTGCATTTGAAAGTTTAAAAGGTCAGAGAGACTGCTGCTTTATTTTGTATTTATTTGTTTGACTTGTTTACAGTTTTGCACTTTGGCTAATTATTTATTGACTGGTGTAAGATATGTTGAAGAGATTAAGAAATGTTTACTTAATTTTTTGTTATGTTTATACAATACAGTTTTTTGAGAGGCTGCAGCCAGTGTGTGCAGTTTAGATTGATGTTGTGCCTGTAAGGATAATTATTGTTCCAATTCCAAATATGGAATTTGCAGCAGAAAAATACTTAAAAAGATAAAGACTGTTGACTTTTTTCTATTGTTCCATTAAATTGGATTCAGTTCTAAAAGGCTAAAAACTGTACACGTCTTTTCTTTTGCGGGGGGCGCGGGGAAAGTAATATAAAGTAATATGTAATATATTACCCTTGATTCCAAGTAATAAGTAATATAATATTATTACTTTTCAAAGGAGTAATAAGTAATAAGTAACATATTACTCTCCTAAGTAATATAAACCAACACTGTCCAGGCCATTCTTTTTTCCAATCATTTTCATTTTCACTGTCACTATGTGTTTCTTGAATAAAAACAACATCAACGTTTTTTAACTCTATCAGTTTAAAGAGAGAAGCCCTTTTCACGTCACTTCTTGCACCATTAATGTTTAAAGAACCTACTTTAAAGTCCCCCATCAAAAAGAGAAAAATTGACAGTACAAGAACCACACACATACCCAATGTGTGGAGAAACACACCTGTCTTATTCATAATCATCTATAAAGGTGGCTCTAACTTTTGTCACCATCTTCTTAAGCCTATGGACTTCTGGGCCAGTAAAAGACCCTTCCTCCTTTATAAGCAGTGTTACAGACCTGACAAAACCTTTCAGATCAGGGTAGAAATCCTCAATTTTCACTCCCCTATGCCCTTTAGTGTCTGACAGAAATTTCCTAATACTCTCAAGAGGATAGAACACCATTTCAGCCTCTTGTGAAGGTGTCCACTCACAATCATCTTCAAACTCTGACAAGTCATCTTATCCAGTGCTTTCTTGCTCTTAACCTTGCCTCCACTCTGTTCCTTATCATTTAGTTTCCTTTTATTGGCCTTATTTGATAAACTTTAATCCTCAAAAAAATATTTTTTTTCGGAAACTGAAGAAGCAGGGGGGCCAAAAAACATGTTTTGGGCAGCTTCTGTTCCTGCTGCAGCTGTCCCTTTAACCACATTGTCAACATGACACTGCTTGCTTTTTTCTTTTTCTCCACTTTTATTTGTTTTTTTGTCTTTTTTCTGTGATTTCTCACTGGTCTGTGCTTTTGCATTATTTTCTTTAACAATTTTATTTCCATTCTCAGCGTGACCACTTTGCACACTCTGCTCCTCCTGCACTACTGTCTCCGTTTCAGGTACTGTCTCTGCTGTCTGCGCACCGAGCGAGAAAGAATCAGCCTGCGCTGTATTCTGTGAATCTGACTCAGACTGCGGTGCGTTTTGTACGTTTGCCTCAGACTGCGGTGCGTTCCGCAAGTCTGGCCCAAACTGCGGTGCTTTCTGTAAAACTGTCTCAGCCTGCGGAGCGTCATGTGCGCTCTCCGTGCCAGACGTGCCACCGACAGCCTCTCCACTGCCACAACTCCACAACCAAAGCATTTCAGATTATCAGAGGTTGCAAACACTGTGTAGTTAAAACCACCGACTTTGAAACTAAAAGTCAAATTCAAATCATTGTTTTCTTTCAAGATCATATAAGCCTGCCTTCTGTGACTCACAACATGTTTTAACTGTGGCGATTTACAACCCAGTAAAACCATTTGAACTGGGGTCACCAACTTCCCATAGCGTGACAATTCTTTGGCCAGATCTTCATTTTTAATGAAAGGAGGAGCGTTTGAAATTACGATCTTTTTAGCTGGATTCACCAGTGGAAGAACAGGTGTGAATGTATCGCGGACAACAATCCCATTCTCAACAACTTCTCCCACTTTAGCTACCTCGTCCACGAATATAACAACACCGCCATTCATGCGAGAGGCAGATTTCACACTCTCACATCCTACAACCTCTCCAACAGCTAGACTAACCTCCTCCACCGACACGCCGACATTGACCATGACTTTGATCGCATGTCGGCGTGTCAGCTTCTCAAACTCTTCATGACCACTAACCTGAGAGAGAGAGAGAGAGAGAGAGAGAGAGAGAGAGAGAGAGAGAGAGAGAGAGAGAGAGAGAGAGAGAGAGAGAGAGAGAGAGAGAGAGAGAGAGAGAGAGAGAGAGAGAGAGAGAGAGAGAGAGAGAGAGAGAGAGAGAGAGAGAGATTTCTAAAGTTACAATAAAATGACCTTTAAGACCTTTTTAAAACCAAATTGTAATAATATAAATGTAACGTCTACAATTCCAAGTGCTTGTCAGGGTGGGGGGGTCCCCAGTTCAAATATGATTATTTTGGGGGGTCTCGGCCTGAGAAGTTTGGAAACCATTGGTCTACACCATACATGGGCAACTGGCGGCCCGGGGGCCACATGCGGCCCCCACCTTCACTTAATGCGGCCCGCAGGTTACTATCGGAATAGTGATATATTATTGATTGATTTCTATATTGCAGTATTGGTACTTTTACTTAAGTAAATCATTTTACAGCAAAAGGCACGGCAAGGACCCCACAATTTATATGTATTTAGCCGTGGACCCCCTTCTCAAAATATTTTTGGCCAGTGACCCCCCCAAGATCATTCCAGATTTTTCAAAATGTTAAGACAATACAAGCTATGAGCTTGTAGATTGGCTATCTTTAAAAATAGTGTCACATAGGTTTAAAGAGGTTTAAAATGTTATGCTCTACTAACTCATTTAGCTGGGGACCCCCTTTATTTAAGGAACCAACGACCATTCGTGATTGACTGTATTTTATAATATTTAGTTTTTGTTTTTATTTGTTCATGTTTAGATTGTCTTTTTCTTAGGTTTTTGTTGAATTAATTGTTCCTGAGTTAAATTGTCCCAATTTAAATCTAATCCATGCTGGCATATCTGAAAAAGTAAAACAGAGAGAGAGAGAGTGGACGAGAAGAGGAGACTCATGGGGTACTGGACAGTGGTGGAAAGTAACTAAGTACATTTTCTTAAGTACTGTACTTAAGTACATTTTTGAGGTATTTGTACTGTACTTGAGTATTTCCAATTTCCAATACTTTTACTTCTACTCCACTACATCTCAGAGGCAAATATTGTACTTTTACTCCCCTACAATTATTTGAAAACTTTAGTTATTAGTTACTTTTCAAATATAAATTATGATATTACGAAACATACATTAACCACTTTAGCCCTATTTTATACCTAGGCTATTTGAAAATAGCCGATCTACAAGCTCACAATGCGTCGCGGCGTTGTGAGCTTGTAGATCTGTTATTTTAGCCAAAAAAATAGCAGATCTACAAGCTCACAACGCCTCGCAGCGCGAGGCGTTGTGAGCTTGTAGTAAACACAAACAGTTAAATCTGAAACACAATTTTTATACAATATAGAGGGGGTCCCTGCTTCATCTCTCTCTCAGCTAGGGGGTCCTTGGCCTGAAAACGTTGAAGACCCCTGCTATAGCCCATATTCACACGCCGGCCATTTTGGAATTTAACATTGCGTTGCTGTGGCAACTGGGGTGGCATTTCATTGACTTAATGGCAATATGGCCGCCGTGTGAATATGGTCTATGGCCAAGGCGCTGGCTGCTAGCTGATATTCTAATCTATAATGAAACGTGAGATTTACCGAGAGATATAAAATGTTAAATGGTGCATTTATATAGCACTTTTATCCAAAGCGCTTTACATAGATCGTGCAATACATTCACCCATTCACACGGCGGAGGAAACCATGCAAGGCACCAACCTGCTCATCGGGAGCAATTACGGGTTCAGCGTCTTGCTCAAGGACACTTCCACACTAACTCTGGGGGAGCCCGGGATCGAACTGGGCACCTTGCGGTTGCCATCCGGCCGCTCTACCGGCCACTCTACCCCTGAGCCACTGCCGTCCCAATATAAACCAATAA
The DNA here is from genome assembly GCF_963280865.1 of Gymnoscopelus braueri. Lineage (NCBI taxonomy): Eukaryota > Metazoa > Chordata > Actinopteri > Myctophiformes > Myctophidae > Gymnoscopelus > Gymnoscopelus braueri. The sequence continues at coordinate 4,883,478 of NC_137621.1, read as the reverse complement.
CACATACACCGTGATCACTCTCTCAAAAGCTGGACAATTATGCGTCCGGCCAGAGAGCGCACCGGACGGGGGACAGCTGGGTCAAAAAACGGACTGTCCGGCCAAAAAAAACGGACGAATGGCCACCCTACCTGTACATTTCTGCAGGTGACTGGGACCAGCATGGCATCCTGACCTGGATGCGGGGGTACATTATGACACGCACGCACGCACGCACGCACGCACGCACGCACGCACCCCTCCTGCTCTCTCTGAGGCCATTCTCTGGGCGACTAACCTGTCATGACTCATGAAGGACACTGATATCTCACTCTGCGTGGGAAGGATTTTGCATTTGTGGAACTTTGAGCCAAATGTATCATGACACAGAAGCTTTCCCGGTTATAATGGGATAAGAACACCAGAGAAGTACATGCTGGCACTGACCCATTAATACAGTGGTGTGTGTGTGTGTGTGTGTGTGTGTGTGTGTGTGTGTGTGTGTGTGTGTCCCCCTCTTACTACTGTAAAAAGCTTGAGACCACACACACACACACACACACACACACACACACACACACACACACACACACACACACACACACACACACACACACACGCACAAATTTTTCACTATGTTAACCACTTAAGCCCTATACCTTGCTTGCGTGATGAATAGCAAAAATAACCGATCTAACAATCTTGTAGATCACTATCTTTCTGCAATGTTTGAAGCTATTTTTTGGGGGGGAAATGTAGACTTATCTTTGTCTATTTTTGACCCAAAAAAAAGTGCAAGTCATGTTTTTTGTGCAAGATGTAGGCCTCATTCATGCCCCCTGTGATGTTTAAAACAAAGACTGGATGGTCCAGGGAGCCAGTGGAGGCTCCAGGGAGGCCATTCGTAAGGAGGTGAAAGAGAGAGAGAAGGAGAGACAGAGAGGGAGATGCAAGCAAATACAGAGGTCCCCTCCCTCGTTTGCCTTTTACTTAGTTCTTATCCTTTTAACTTTGTAGGGTGACTGCAGTACTGAGAAAAGCAATCTAGCTATAGGCTTTATCATAGAGGAAGGTTTTTAACCTGGTCTTAAATATACAGAGTGTGTCTGCTTCACTGACCGAAACTGAGAGAAGGTTCCTCAGCTGAGGAGCCTGAAGCTTAAATGTTCTGCCTCCTGTTCTAACCTTAGATATTTCTGGAACATGCAGGAGTCTGCAGTGGTGTATCCCTCCAGATTTGATCTGTATTGCCAGTTTACAGTGCTTTGTGGGGACAACACACGTGCACACACACACACACACACACACACACACACACACACACACACACACACACACACACACACACACACACACACACACACACACACACCCACCCACCCTGCGGCCTTGAGAGAGAGAGAGAGAGAGAATTAAATATGTCTATGGGCCCGCAAAACTTATCAGCCTCCCCCGCCAGCGAGTGTTTTTTTGTGTTCCTGATAGAATAGAACACACGTCATGCTTGATGAGCACAGCTCCATACACACACACACACACACACACACACACACACACACACACACACACACACACACACACACACACACACACACACACACACACACACAGCCTATTCCACCAACTTGCTACAGAATACACGGATGCCATGGGGTGACTCTGAGCTCACAAGATCAAAAATGAACAACAGCACATAACAGAAACTTTCCCAATACTCACTGTTTACTGTCACGTGTCACAGATAAGTTCATACAGTATATGGAAGGTATTGTGCATTTTATGACTAAAGCAAGGGTCTTCAACAGGGGGTCCGGGACCCCTAGGGGGTCCTCAGAGTTACTACAGGGGGTCCGCCAAATGTTTGTGTGAAATGATTTTTTTTTCTTTTTATCTTAACCACTTGAACACTAGCATCCTAGCATCCCTTTTTCTGAGGAAAAGCCCCCAGAACCACGGTAGAACAGTGAAGCGGCCAAGCCCTGGTGGTCAAAGCTGATATTGCAACACTTCCGCTCTTCCACTTACTCTCCACTACTGATAATGTAGACCAGTGGGTCTCAAAGTGGTTCCTTGAAGGGGGTCCTTGAAATAAAACAGAGTTTGAGGGCCACTGTGCTTCACTAAATGGACCAGAGCCTTAATTAGTAGAAGGTGGTAAGACCTGTGAAGCAAGTAAGGAAGAGGTGAACTGCCCCTTTAAGTACAGTACTGTCCACCACTGCTTGAGATTTAATCAGTTATGAATGTTCAACCATTCCAGTGTTTGTGTGTTAGTTATTGGAACACCACATTTTGTTTAAACCATTAATACTGCGGACACGCACGAACGCATGCACGCACGCACGCACGCACGCAGGCACGATCTGCAGCAGAGACGCTATATTGTTCATGCAGAGGTCCATTCATTTACTGTAGTTCATTTACTGTAGGACCCCCTAGCTGAGAGAGAGATGAAGCAGGGACCCCCTCTATATTGTATAAAATTGTGTTTCAGATAAACTTTTGCTGCTCTTTTTTCCCGCTACACCTATAACTCTTTGCCAAAAATAGCCGATCTACAAGCTCACGACGCCTCGCGGCGCGAGGCGTCGTGAGCTTGTAGATCGGCTATTTTTGGCTAAAGTTCTCCGTAGCTCCGATGCTAGGGTTCAAGTGGTTCATGTAAAAAAAAAAAGAAAAAAATCATATCACAAAGATTTGGCGGACCCCCTGTGGTAACTATGAGGACCCCCTAGGGGTCCCGGACCCCCTGTTGAAGACCCCTGCTATAAAGTGATTGACGCTTGGACATTGCTTTTGTTCCTCACTCAAACTGTTCCACAGTTTTACACCCGCAATTGAAACACAAAAAACGTTTCATGGTATGTCTGCTTAATGATTTAAAGTTGAATTTTCCCCTTAAATTATAACCCCCTCACGATCCTGAAACAATTTTTGAATATTTATTGGTAGATAATGGTTAGCCGTGTACAGTGTTATTGCTGTTTGATATATTGTTTTCTTTTATTAGGAGTAACCCCTTGAGATTCAGGATCTCGTTTTGGAGGGGGTGCTAGAGACAGCAGTACAGTATACTGTAAACGTATACAAAAAAAAAACAACAACAAAAAACTGAAAACAAAATATCAACCGGATAAGAAACAACAAGCACAAAAAGATGGCTCATTTGTGAAGTACAGTGCTTTAGGCCGCAAGGGGCATTTTTCATTTTTCATTTTATTCATTGAAATTGGAACACATTTGAAGAAGATGTGACCATTTGAATCTTGTTATCTATAATAGTCCAAACTGAGATAATCCCTTCTAAAGAATTTAGCAAGCACAAAAAGATGGATCATTTGTTCAGAGTCAAATATCATTGTCATTTTCAACGTCAGCGATAGCATACAGTTGATTTAACAGAATATTTAGTTAGTTATCTTATTAATAAGAATTATAATACTAGTAATTAAAGCGGGTTCATGTTTGCTTGTTTGGAATTGTAACAGCTGAAATCAATAATATATCAGTATTCTGATATTGACCTGCGGGCCGCATTAAGTGAAGGTGGGGGCCGCATGTGGCCCCCGGGCCGCCAGTTGCCCATGTATGCTACAATGCAGTGGTTTTCAACCAGTGGTCCGGGGACCACCAGTGGTCCTTGGGGGGGTTACCAGGGGGTCCCAAGCGAAATTAGTTAACATAGCGTCACAGTCATTTGAACCACTTAGCTTTGGCTATTAAAAAATAGCAGATATACGAGCTCGTAGCGCGGCACCGAGTGCCGCGCTACGAGCTTGTAGATCTGCTATTTTTGAAAAATCTTGAAAATGTGTGCATATCTTTCAATATATATATATATTTAAAGCAAACATTTTTAACTCAAATCTTTGCTTCTGGGGGGTCCCTGGCACAAAACGTTTTCAGATGGGGGTCCGCGGCCAAATGTATATCAATTTAGGGGTCCTTGGCCTGAAAAAGGTTGAAAACCACTGCTATAATGGATGGTGTCAGCCAGGGCATTACACATTTTGGTGGCAGAGCAAATAGAATGAGAAATGTTCCCATGTTTGTTCTAAAGTTGGGCTCCCTCTAGTGTTGTGGCTGTGGGGAGTCACTCACTGTGGAGAAGTAGTTTACACAGGTATGAGGGTAATCTAACAAAGCAGTTTGCAGGATGACAAGCCTTTGGTGAACCCTTGGCTTGTCTTGTTAGTTAGTTAGTTAGTTAGTTTCATTTATTGTCCACGTGTGGAAATGTGTCTTCGGTCTCAACAACAGTAAAAAAACAAACAGTTACAACAACAGCAACAACACACAATTATCTTCTCGTGGCAAATAAAATTAAAAAGTGCAGGACAACAGTGGCAAATACAAAGGAAAAAAAACAACAAATCTAGCGAGACATTGTATCGTTTAGTGCCTTAATGGCATTAGGGATGAAGGATTATTTTTTAATTTTACGGTTAGCTTTTGGTACTTTGTACCGTCTACCAGAGGGAAGTAGTTTGAACTCCCTGCAGAGTGGATGAGAGGGGTTGTTTGCTATCTTGACAGCTTTTTTTTACGAAGTACCTCCTTGTAGATACAGCTAAAATGTTTCTGTCTCTTCCCAATGATTTTTGAGGCGATAGGTTCACTATTAGCTGCAGCTTGCCTCTACCTTTTACATTAAGATTGCCATACCACATTGGCATTGCCATGTTAAAAGTCAAGATTCCCTCTATCAGGTTTTCTGTTTCCATGATATGCTTGCTCACTCTAAAGGAGTTGAGCTTGCGTAGTAGGTGGAGGCGTTGGTTACAAGTTTAAAAAATCTGGTCAGTATTTTCACTAAAATTGAGTTTGCTGTCAATATATGTGCCTAAGTATTTAAAATTGTCTACTACCTCCACTATTTGTCCACCAATTGTAATGGACTGCACAGGTTCCTTTTCATAAATGACAAGTTATTTTGTTTTGGTCACATTGATCCCTAAGGAGCTTTTATCGCACCAGTTCTGAAGAGATGACACATGTACTCTCTATGCTTCCTCCCCCGCTGTGTCCCCCTTCTTCAGTAAGGCAACCAGGGCCATATCATCCGCATATTTGAACAAATGAAATATATCCTGGTCTAACTGGAATTCATTTGTATATAAGGAGAAAGTGTTTGATGTAGAAAGCAGCAGGGACTGCTAGTGAGGCTTTTACATTCTTTGAGAATGTTTTAGTGTGAAACTTACAGTAAACCCATTTAACCCATTGTCATTTTAAGATTTATTTGGCTATTCAAAAATAGCAGATATACAAGCTCATAGTGCTTTGAGCTTGTAGATCTGCAATTTTTTTTATTTTTTTTGCTTAAAAAAACGTTGAATTTATATTCGGGGGGGGGGGGGTGGGGGGTGGGACCTGGAACAACATATTTTGAGGTGGGGACCCCCATCTCAAAATATGTTGTTCCAGGGACCCCCCCATGAAGCAAAGAGTTACAAATGTCCGCTTTAAACATACATTCAAAGATTTGCACTTAACACATTGAATGCCAAAAACGGTCCGGACCGTTTTTGAGGGTCCAAACGAGAAGTGCCGAAAACGGTCCGGACCGTTTTTGACCCAATTCTATTTTTATACATGTGGGCCACGTGGGGCGCTAAAACGAAACTTTGACATCACCCAAGCAGTTTCTGAGAAGAAGAGGCTGGATGTGGCTCCATGTCAAAAATCCTTCCGGTCGGCGTTTTCAATGTTATCTCCTTGATTAAAAGCTTAATATCTCCATTTCTTTTTAATGTGGTGGAAACGAGCCGTTTTCGATCGGCGATCACGCTGCAATGGAGGGTCGCGTTGGAAATATTATTGTTCCAGGCGTTAGTCGGGACCCTCCGCCGTCTCGCACGCACGCTTTGTTTACATGCATTTCCGCGTCGGGGCTTCTCACAGCACGAAATGTATAACGCAAGTGGATGGAAGAAATGCTGGCACTCAACGTATAATATTTTAATAAACCTCTGGCACCCAATGTGTTAATGTTCATGATTTTTCAAAACAAATAGCAGATCTACAAGCTCATTAGCGCGGCACTCGGTGCCGCGCTAATGAGCTTGTAGATCTGCTATTTGTTTTGAAAAATTGTTTTGAAAAATTAGATCTGCTATTTTTTTTAATAGCCAAATAAAATCTTAAAATGACACAGATGCGTTTCCGGATTGAATGGGTTAATGATCTATACGCTCTGCACAGCCTTATAAGTAATAATAATGTGCCTCGAACAGCAGTGTGATGGATAATGCTGCAGGTTGTGTGCTGATGGTGCTTGTAGCTCTGCACTCAGTCCTCCATGCAGTGACAGTCTGCTGGACATAGTTCAACCGCTGTCTCATACAGCCAACCATCTGCAACCTTACACTGAAATATATATATATATTATATATCCTCACTGTCAGGTTTCAGAAAATAGAAAAAGAACCTGCGTTCCAATGGATCCAACGTAGTTATTGCCTAGTTACAAAAAATCTTGTTAATGCTTTTTCACTGGTTCAATATGTTTGAAAACCCACAGACAGACCGACAGACTTAACCATTTCAAACATGTTTGTCATGGGTTAACGTTGTCAAAATGTTAAATAGTGTAAATAACAGATCTGCAAAGTATGTTAACTATTCTCAGTAGTATTGTAACACGGCAACGTAAAAAAGTAGGCTCTCATTTATGAAAAACTAGAACAAAATGAAATAAACATGAAAAGATGAAATATGGAGATATTTTACAAGGTTCCTGACAATCTGCTGTCCGCATGTTTTCCAGAAGAGAAGTGGAGAACATATCGTCTCTGTAGCAGATCGGCAAAAAAAACACAAAAAGTTCAAATGTGGAGATAAGAGGTTTCTGCCCGACAGCAACGATAGGAGAGAGGAGAGGAGAGGAGAGGAGAGGAGAGGAGAGACGAAAGAAGAAAGAAGAAAGAGAAGAGAAAGAGAAGAAAGCTGCTGGGAGGTGAGGAAAACATTCTGACACGCGCACACAAGCACACACACACACACACACACACACACACACACACACACACACACACACACACACGCACGCTGCACTCTGTTCTGCTAATTCACTGTAACGACGTCTACACAACATGTAGCACGTTTATCTTGAGACTTCTAATTAGTGTTGATTTTCACAACAAATTTTGATTTAGTTTTAGTCATAGTCTTTTGAATAAAATTCCGTTTAGTTTTAGTCATATTTTAGTCATCTGCAATGTTTTACTGTTAGTCTAGTTATAGTCGACTAAATATCATAAGGTTATAGTCGACTAAATCTACAATTGATTTAGTCGACTAGAATGTGTGTTGTCGGTGCCTTGATGGCGTCTTAATGGCTGATTCTACACTTGGTTGCGTGCTGAAAATAGCCGATCTACCAGCTCACAACGCGTCGCAGCGCGACGCGTTGTGAGCTTGTAGATCTGCTATATTCAGAGCGCACACCAAGCATAAAATGACCTGTCGTTTAGTTCTACTGGATCTCTTCTCCACTAGATCCCTCACTAACATTTTAGTCTAGTTTTTATTTGTTGACGAAGTTGTCAATATATTTAGTCTTAGTTTTAGTCATCATAGCTTAGTTTTTATCTAGTTTTCGTCGGTGAAAAAAGGTAGTCGGCATATAGTTTTAGTCGACGGAATCAACACTGCCTCTGATTCAGGGGTCTTCAACGTTTTCAGGCCAAGGACCCCCTAGCTGAGAGAGATGAAGCAGGGACCCCCTCTATATTGTATAAAATTGTGTTTCAGATAAACTTTTGCTGCTCTTTTTGCCCGCTACACCTATAACTCTTTGCCAAAAATAGCCGATCTACAAGCTCACAACGCCTCGCAGCATGAGGTGTAGATCGGCTTTTTTTGGCTAAAGTTCTCCTTAGAAAAGGGATGATATGGTTCGTTCATGTAAAAAAAAAAGAAAAAATCATATCACAAAGATTTGGCGGACCCCCTGTAGTAACTCTGAGGACCCCCTAGGGGTCCCGGAACCCCTGTTGAAGACCCCTGCTCTAATTACTGTGTGTCATGTGACCTGAGGGTCACAGACTGGTCATCTGCCGGACAGAACTGGTTTTTATAGAAATGTAAAGTGAGCATGACCAGCACTGGCACAGCAGACAGTTGAACACGTGTGTGTGTGTGTGTGTGTGTGTGTGTGTGTGTGTGCGTGCGTGCGTGCGTGCGTACGTGTGTGCATGATCCACACACACACACACACACACACACACACACACACACACACACACACACACAAACACACACTTGCGTCTCTCCCTCTCTCTTTCTGCAGCTGATTTGTTATCTCCGCCTCTCCAGGGTCATTGCATACATTTGATTGGCTGCCAGAACAGGATTTAGAGGAAGTGATATGTTGCCATGACAACTGCAGTCAAGGCCGGGAGAGAGAGAGGGGGGGGGGGGGGGGAGGGAGAGAGGGAGAGAGGGAGAGAGAGAGAGAGAGACAGGTAGTAGAGACAGTGTAATGTGAGAGGAATGCGTATGGTATTTGCAGTGCATTTGACATACTAGTGAACGGCTGTCATAGTGAACTGCTGTCATAGTGAACTGGCAGTGTGTTTGACATAGTGAACTGCTGTCATAGTGAACTGGCAGTGTGTTTGACATAGTGAACGGCTGTCCTAATGAACTGGCAGTGTGTTTGACACAGTGAACTGCTGTCATAATGAACTGCTGTCATAATGAACTGGCAGTGTGTTTGACATAGTGAACTGCTGTCATAATGAACTGGTAGTGTGTTTGACATAGTGAACTGCTGTCATAATGAACTGGCAGTGTGTTTGACATAGTGAACTGCTGTCATAATGAACTGGCAGTGTGTTTGACATAGTGAACTGCTGTCATAGTGAACTGGTAGTGTGTTTGACATAGTGAACTGCTGTCATAATGAACTGGCAGTGTGTTTGACATAGTGAACTGCTGTCATAGTGAACTGGTAGTGTGTTTGACATAGTGAACTGCTGTCATAATGAACTGCTGTCATAGTGAACTGCTGTAATAATGAACTGGCAGTGTGTTTGACATAGTGAACAGCTGTCATAGTGAACTGGTGGTGTGTTTGACATAGTGAACTGCTGTCATAGTGAACTGGTGGTGTGTTTGACATAGTGAACTGCTGTCATAGTGAACTGGTAGTGTGTTTGACATAATTAACTGCTGTCATAGTGAACTGGTGGTGTGTTTGACATAGTGAACTGCTGTCATAGTGAACTGGTGGTGTGTTTGACATAGTGAACTGCTGTCATAGTGAACTGGTAGTGTGTTTGACATAATGAACTGCTGTCATAATGAACTGGCAGTGTGTTTGACATAGTGAACTGCTGTCATAATGAACTGGCAGTGTGTTTGACATAGTGAACTGATGTCATAGTGAACTGGTAGTGTGTTTGACATAGTGAACTGCTGTCATAATGAACTGGCAGTGTGTTTGACATAGTGAACTGCTGTCATAGTGAACTGGTAGTGTGTTTGACATAGTGAACTGCTGTCATAATGAACTGGCAGTTTGTTTGACATAGTGAACTGAATAGTGAACTGGCAGTGTGTTTGACATAGTGAACTGCTGTCATAGTGAACTGGTAGTGTGTTTGACATAGTGAACTGCTGTCATAATGAACTGGCAGTGTGTTTGACATAGTGAACTGCTGTCATAATGAACTGGTAATGTGTTTGACAAAGTGAACTGCTGTCATAATGAACTGGCAGTGTGTTTGACATACTGAA
>NC_137621.1:4851255-4868755 GCF_963280865.1 Gymnoscopelus braueri | reverse complement strand
GATACTTAGCGTGCACCCACTCATTTTGGACATACGAGGTTATTCCAACGATAATCTCTCAAGAACAGATTCTGCACTGCGTTGGAATCTGTCGGTGAGGTTCGTCATAACATGTGCGCATGGGCGTGCCTTCAGATCAGGAAGCGGGCCGCGCTTTACCCAATCAAATGTAGTGGGCGGGATTCACGTGTCCGTCGATCATTCCCCCCTCGAAACAAACCTAAACTAATTTAACAATAGCGTCCGCGGAGCAGACAAAACCACGGAAAGATATTCACATTTTAACTTACTCTTTCATCATAGAAACAAGTGGGCTTATAACCAAAACGATCCATGTTCTCTGGGAGAAGTGGTGTTAGTGTTCCTTGTAGAAATATTGTTAGTGGGAATGAAAACATAGTCGCACCAACCGGAAGTGATGCGCTGAAGGCATACACAAAACACCGGTTTCCTTGCGCTCTGGCTCTACGTTTTCGTCCTCCCAGAGCCAACAGACATAGAACAAACAGCAGAGGGCGCTGTTTTTCATTTTCAGTTGGCGATGGGTTCCCAGATTGTTCCAACGACAACAACGCTATGATGGCACCGTGTCAGTGGAGACTGACATCTCATTATTATTATAGTATTCAATAAATGATACATGGTTTGAAATAGAGATGCACTAGAGGTGGCGTTTCTCTTCCCCAGGCACATGGAACAGCTGTCACACAGTCAGACCAGATGAACATGTCTTGGCTGTTTGCTCCCAGACATCTTTGTCACCCGTCCTCTGTCTGTCTGTCTGTCTGTCTGTCTGTCTGTCTGTCTGTCTGTCTGTCTGTCTGTCTGTCTGTAGAAACCCTTATCAGCCGTGGTGGAAAAAGTACTTAATTATTTTTTTACTTGAGTAAAAGTGTCAATACTGCAATGGAGAAATACTATGTTACAAGTAAAAGTCCTGAATTCAAAATGTACTTGAGTAACAGTACAAAAGTATTGCCATCAAAATATACTTAAAGTACCAAAAGTAAAAGTACTCAAATGTTTGAAAATAGCAGATCTACTTGTAGATCGGCTATGTTTTCTGTATAAAATGGGGCTAAAGTGGTTGTATGTTTTATAATATAATAATTTAGATCTGCAAAGTAACTAACTAAAGTTTTCAAATAATTATAGTGGAGTAAAAGTACAATATTTGCCTCTGACTATAAAAGTATAAGAAAATTGGAAATACTGCAGTAAAGTAAAATCACACCCAGTGTGAAGTGGGCGGTGTGGTCACAGTGGTCATCACAGTGATGGAAGAAGTGATGGAAGAAACCATAACTTAAAAAAAACACATTTATGGGTTTTTTTAAGTTATGGTCCTATTTATAGGGCTATGCACATGTGTCATGTTTCCCTAGCCAATCACAGTCCTGAATAGACTGTGATTGGCCAATCATGGTGCAGGGTTAGGGGGGTACATTTTTGGCCAATCACAGCGCAGGATTTGGTGTGCAAATATCCAAACCTCACATATAGGGGCGGTTTCACCGCCCAAAAATACCTCGACATTTTACTTAAATACAGCACTTGAGTAAATGTACTTACTTTCCACCACTGCTTTTCAGACCACGTTACGTTGACATCACACCGGCAATGCGCGCACCGGCAGGCTGCAAAAGAGCCCGACCGCTCACAACATGCCACGTAAAAGTCAAAGTACTGTTTTCGTCTGCAGTTTTACTCCTAGTCTGGAGGAAGAAGGATGTTTCCTGTGACCTCTCCTTCTTTAACTCATTGGCCGCCATTATCGCATTAACGCGATCTAATAAATAGCGCGCTTGGCCGCCAGGATCGCATTAATGCGATCTAACGTCTTTATTGATCTTTATGCTCTGATCACGCTATTCTGTTATGAATCAGGCTAAGTTTCGGGTTCCACTTACTTCAACCACCACTGCATCCGGTTCCATGACTTGGGTTCCGTTTTCGGTTTTACATTTTTCCCCCCAGTCATTTTCGACCATAATAGGGAAACAAACGGTTTTTCACACGCTATGAAAAGCGATCGGAGACCTCCCCTCCTATAATCTATGGTCTGGGTGACGAACAGTCATCCCCGTTGTGCATCACAAAGTAATTTTCGCCGATAACAGAATCTAAGACATTTCACTTCCGGTTCATGTGTTTCACTGTGTGAGTGGGTCTGGGAGGGGGCGAGTGTGATCGAGAGGCGATCAAGCTTGGTATGTGCTGCTCTCTGGTGGTGGAACGATCAAAACGATTCAAGTGTCAAGGTAGACTTTCTAGATGTGAATTAAATAACAAAATAACGAAACAAAAAAACACGAAAATCGCTGGCAAGGGCTGCTATGAACGAGGTTTTAACTCTGGCAGTCAATGAGTTAACCCATTGAGACCTGAAGCCGATTCTACATGTCTCCTAAATCTCAACAGTATTCTGAAAAACGTATGTTTCTATATAAGTGGTGCTCAATCTTTTTCATGTCAAGGACCCCCAAAATTATATGTATTTGGCCGCGGACCCCCATCAAAATATCTTGTTCCAGGGACCCCCAGAAGCAAAGATTTGAGATAAAAATGTTCGCTTTAAATATATATATATTCAAAGATTTGCACACATTTTCACGATTTTTTAAAAATAGCAGATCTACAAGCTCGTAGCGCGGCACACCGCGCTATGAGCTTGTATATCTGCTATTTTTTAATAGCCAAAAGTGTAAAATAATGCTTTTTAGCTCAAATCTAAAAATGACACAGATCCAGGTCTTAATGGGTTAAACATATATATATATATCGTCGCTGTTAGGTGGAAACCTTGTATGTCCAAAACAGTTCCTTTTTTATTATCGAGAAAGTAGTTAAAAAAGTACACGTTCACACTGCCTGGCGATACGACACGAGGCGGTGAGAGCTTGCAGATCTGCTATGTTTTCACTACTTTTGTATGACAATGTATTATGAAAAAGTAGGACACATTTACAACAACCAAGAACATTAAAACATGGACTATGGAGATACAAGGTTTCTGCCGCTTGTTCTTGCTTTGTTACGCGGCCGTGAGAACTTGCGAGGATTCCATCAGAGACGAGTACAAACACATCAGACATTAGTACAAACAAGCAGCGCACAATCAATTCCAGGCACACAGGAGCAGGGAAACACACACACACATACACACACACACACACACACACACACACACACACACACACACACACACACACACACACACACAGACACAGACACAGACACAGACACACACACAGACACACACACACACACACACACACACACACACACACACACACACACACACACACACACACACACACGCACACAGCGCTGTGAGATGCGGACATAATTATAATTATACAGCAACATGGTGAACATGATGGATTCAGACAGGCAACACACTGAGGCAGGTCACAAGGTGTTGTGCACGCTATGACGGAAAGACTTGGTGTGTGTGTGTGTGTGTGTGTGTGTGTGTGTGTGTGTGTGTGTGCTTCGGCAGGTGGACGCATAATCATTAGTGGTGGAGTGCATTCACTATGCAAGGTGTGTGTGTGTGTGTGTGTGTGTGTGTGTGTGTGTGTGTGTGTGTGTGTGTGTGTGTGTGTGTGTGTGTGTGTGTGTGTGTGTGTGTGTGTGTGTGTGTGTGTGTGTGTGTGTGTGTGTGCGTGCGCGTGCGCTCGTGTGTGCGCACACACACACTGATGCAGCGCTATAATTAGTGGTGTTGGCATATGAACAGCCAAGGAGCCAGAACTTGCGACTGGCACGTGCATGCACATTCACTATGTAGAAGCTCTTAGGGGAGAAAGGTGTCCATTGTTAGTCTATAGGATACACGTGCCGGGTTTGAGGTCGATCCGTCAGCACGTTCTGGAGAAACGTAATGGACACATACACACACACAGAGATTTGCATAATGTAAGGATTTTATAACAGAGGCCCGATTGGGCTCAATCAAATATACATCATAGGAAATGATTCTCAGAGGGGGGGGGGGTGCAGATGACAGTGAAGTGACACTTTTAGGTCTTTTTTTAATACTTCAACAAAACCAAAAAAGATTTAAAAGAAAACGACCATTACTGCATCAAAAGTTATCAACAAACTATGCTATACAAACTGGTCAAACATTGGCTAAATTGTCAAACAATTTAAAAGAGACAAACATTTTGAAAAATGCAGAGGCGGTGTGAGTTTGTAGATCTGCTATGTTCACAATAGTTAGTTGTATTATCGAGTCTAACTAAATCGAACGCCTCAACTCCTATTCCTCCAGTTCAAATATGATTATTTTGGGGGGTCCTCAGTTCAAAGATGATTACTTTGGGGGGTCCTCAGTTCAAAGATGATTATTTTGGGGGGTCCCCAGTTCAAAGATGATTATTTAGGGGGGTCCCCAGTTCAAAGATGATTATTTAGGGGGGTCCCCAGTTCAAAGATGATTATTTTTGGGGGGTCCCCAGTTCAAAGATGATTATTTTGGGGGGTCCCCAGTTCATATATGATTATTTAGGGGGGTCCCCAGGTCAAAGATGATTATTTTGGGGGGTCCCCAGTTCAAAGATGATTATTTAGGGGGATCCCCAGTTCAAAGATGATTATTTTGGGTTGTCCCCAGTTCAAATATGATTATTTAGGGGGTCCCCAGTTCAAAGGTGATACATTTTTTTGTGGGGGGGGGTCCCCAGTTCAAAGATGATTATTTTGGGGGGTCCCCAGTTCAAATATGATTATTTTGGGGAGCCCCCAGTTCAAAGATGATTATGTTGGGGGGTCCCCAGTTCAAATATGATTATGTTGGGGGGTCCCCAGTTCAAATATGATTATGTTGGGGGGTCATGGCCTGTAAAGAGAACCTCTGCTCTATATAAACATCCAGTCCCAGGGACAGCTCACTGTATCTCTATGCAAACAGCCTGAAGGTGCCTCTGTCCATGGTGCTGAAACAACAGAGATGTTTGAATGCCATCTGTAGAGTGAGTGGGGGAAATAACACTGGATTAGAACACAAGCTTCAAAGAACATGTTTGGTTACTGTCATTACTTCTACCTCAGCCAATGTATTTGTTCTTCTTACATCAAACTTAGATTGGTGGGGCAGTAAAAAAAAGAACAAAGAAAGAAAAGTTCCTCTCGCCCCCTCGTGGTGCCAGGTGTGCATCTGTAACAAGCACACGCATGCGCACGCACACGCACACGCACACACACACGCACACACACACAAATACACACACAAAAACTGCTGTGGAAACAACCCAACAGACGTTGAAGCCGAAAGTTTCCCATTCTAACTCCCTCCTTGTCTCTTCCTCGTTGTGTGTGTGTGTGTGTGTGTGTGTGTGTGTGTGTGTGTGTGTGGGGGGGGGGGGGGGGGGCGGGGGGCTGTATTATACTGAATGAACAGAACACTCATAAGGCTTTGGTCTCACATCTCTCACTACTCCCCTGCTCATCAACATAACGCTTCACTTTGTTACGCTCTATGAGCTTGTAGATCTGCTATTGTTTTTTTAATCTTCTACATCTGTCCAAATCTTTGAATATATATATACAGTACACACATATATATATATATATATATATATATATATATATATATATATATATATATATATATATATATATATATATATATAATTATGTGTCTGTGTACCGTATATATATATTTATATATATATAGTTTATTTGTAAAGCAAACTTTTTGAACTAAACTCTTTGCTTCTGGGGGTCCCTGGCATGAAATTATTTTGAGATGGGGGGGGGGGGGGGGGCCTTGACATTAAAAAGTTTTAGAACCGTTGCTTTACGCCACTCGTCAGAGTACACTTCACTTCGGAGGGGTCTGAGTTATCTCTGAGTGTCACATAAGCAGAACAAATTGCTGAATCATGGTCTGACAAACAGCTGAGTCATGGTCAGAGAGCCTCACTTCAGGGGCTGAAAGTGTCCAAGTGTGAAAAGTGACCATCAGTCAATCCTTTGGTCACCAAGCGGAAAATGTGAGAGCGATAAATGTCAGCATGGCCTAACAAAGCCGTCTAACTTTTTTTTGTTTGTTTTTTATGAGAGTGGCTCTCCACCAGAGGTGTAAAGTATCTAAGTGCATGTACTCAAGTACTTAAGTACACTTTTGAGGATGTTTTACTTTACTGGAGGATTTCCCATTTTCAATACTTTTACTTCTACTCGACTACATCTCAGAGGCAAATATTATGCTTTTGCTCCACTACAATTTTTTGGAAACTTTAGTTACTAGTTAAACTGCAGATATACATTATTATATTATAAAACACACATTAACCACTTTAGCCCTATTATATACATGGTGTAGATCTGCTATTTTCTAAAATGTCAGTAGGCTCCTTTTGCTTGTGATATATTTTGATGCCAATACTTTTGTACTTTTTCTCAAGTAACACTTTGAACACAGGCCTTTTACTTGAAACAGAGTACTTCTACATTGTGGTATTGATACTTTTACTTAAGTAAAACAATTCAGCACTTTCTCCATCACTAGTCTCCACACAGTCGTGGTGAGATTTCTCTCTCTGTCTCTCAGTGTCTCTCTGTCTCCGTCTCCGTCTCCCTCTCTCTCTCTCTCTCTCTCTCTGTCTCTGTCTCCTTCTCTGTCTCCTTCTCCTTGTCTGTCTCTCTCTCTCTCTCTCTCTCTCTCTCTCTCTCTCTCTCTCTCTCTCTCTCTCTCTCTCTCTGTGTCTCTGTCTCTGTCTCTGTCTCTGTCTCTCTGTCTCTCCGTCTCCGTCTGTCTCTCTCTCTCTCTCTCTCTCTCTCTCTCTCTCTCTCTCTCTCTCTCTCTCTCTCTCTCTCTCTCTCTCTCTCTCTCTCCCCCTCCCTCTCTCCTTCCAGGCTATGGGACCACATCGGAGTACATCCGATCGGAGTTCCACTCGGACAACCGTGACGTCATCCTCTCCGTCCAATCAGCGAGCAGCTCTGACACACCAACTCGGGTGAGTTTGGGGTATATATTAATACAAACTAGAAAGTACTGTTCCTGAAGAAACAGTGTGGGATCGCTAAGAATGTTGCTGGTATTGAGTATTGATAGTGTTAGTAGTGTTATAGTAGGGTCATAATACAATGACATCAGTATTATGACGTCACTAGAATGGCATTATGCATTATGACTAGAATGGCATTATGCATTATGACGTCACTAAATGGCATTTCTCCATTGAAATGACCCAAAAAACGGGGGGAATAATAATAATAATAATAAATAGTGAAGATTATGCATTACGACATCACTAAATGGCATTTAAAATCCCACAAAAAAAATAAAGCGATCCCACAATAAATGTGTCGACTGCTTGTTTAAAAAGGCCTTGCACGTCATCAAAGTTTGGTTATGTTAGGGAGGATGCGCTGCTGCTTATATAAAGGGCACGTTCTACCTACATTCTCCACAAATAGAAACCGTGGACCGTCTTCAAGACTCTTCGCTGAGTGCTTTGTTTGAGACCTCATGCTACGTACCCTGGCCCTAGCCATCCAAGCCCTCCTCTCTCCGGAACACAGAAGCAGCCTCCAGCGGTTCGGTTCTGATCGAACACGACTGACTGCAGTGTGTTTGGGGCGGTTGGTTGATCCCAGCCAGCTATGTTCACAAAGGACAACAACAACAACAACAAAAGGAAAGACAAAATGCCCAACGACCCACAGAAGAGGTCAAAGAAACAGGACGACGAGGCCAGGCTGCTCCCGACCGTCCCAGAGAAGGAGACGGACCAGCACCACCACCACCACCACCCCCACCCCTCTCCCCTGGGGGGGCCCAGGGTCAAGGAGGGGCGGAGGAGGATGGGGAAGGCTCCCGGGAGGCCGTACGGACAACTCACGCTGGACCCCCAACACGGCCAACGGAAGCCTCTCTCTGTCCGCGGACAACCGGACGGCGACGTACGTGAGGGAGAGCCAGTCGTATCCTCAGCACCCGGACAGGTTCGCCTTCTTCCAGCAGGTCCTGTGCGCCGAGCCGCTGACGGGTCACTGGTGGTTCCAGGTGGAGAGCAGCGGGTGGGTTTCCGTCGCGCTGACGTACGGGACGATCTGCCGGGGACGGGTCGACGACAGTCTGCTCGGACACAACGCCCGGTCCTGGAGCCTGGAGTGTTCCGAGGGCCGCGACGGCAGCCGCTACACGTTTCGCCACGACAGGGAGAAGACGGAGCTCCCTCGCGGCCCCGCCGACTGCGTCGGAATAGCCGTGAGCGTGGACTACGCCGCTGGCGTCTTGAAGTTCTACAGGGTGTCCTGCGCCAACGAGCGTAAGCTCATCTTCAGCTTCAAGCACCATTTCACCGAACCCCTCTACCCTGCCTTCGGGCTGGGCTGGTACGACTCGTCTGTGTCTCTCGTTCTGCTACACAAGCTGGGGTCCAAGTAGCGTCCTGTTGTGCTGGAGCAGTGATTCTCAAGCTTTTCCCCATTATAACCCATTATAGTCAGGGGATATTAGCAGAAAGATTTCCAATCTTGGAATAAATTCCTTACCAAAAAAAATCTCACAAAGACTGAAATTCAGTTTCCCTAGGAGAATTTTTGACAGCTGCTGAAAGTTGGGGTACCCACCATTTCCCTGCATTTCCATGCAGGGCAAAAATAATCAAATTTTAATTCTGTTTTAAGTAGCATGTGAGGGGTCAAACTAGGGTGTTTTTATGATTCTGAATCCATTGCAAGCATTTGTTTTGCACCAAAACCACTCCTTGGGCTAAAAACAGCCCAATATCAATGGGCTTTTTACACAAAAAGTATACCTGGACAAGGATGGCTATGGCCGTTTTTAGCCCAAGGAGTGGTTTTGGTGCAAAACAAATGCTTGCAATGGATTCAGAATCATAAAAACACCCTAGTTTGACCCCTCACATGCTACTTAAAACAGAATAAAAATTAGATTTTCTTTGCCCTGCATGGAAATGCAGGGAAATGTTGGGTACCCCAACTTTCAGCAGCTGTCAAAAATTCTCCTAGGGAAACTGAATTTCAGTCTTTGTGAGATGTGTTACTAGACACCTTTAGAAACACATTGGTGAAGATTTTTTTTTGGTAAGGAATTTATTCCAAGATTGGAAATCTTTCTGCTAATATCCCCTGACTATTAACACATCAGGTGCCAGAGGTTTATTAAAATATTATACGTTCAGTGCCTGCTAATCTTCCATCCACTTACGTTGATACGTTTCGTGCTGTAGAAGCCCCGACGCGGAAGTGCATGTAAACAAAGCGTGCGTGCGAGACGGCGGAGGGTCCCCACTAACGCCTGGAACAATAATATTTCTCACGCGATCCTCCATTGCAGTGAGTGATCGCCGATCGAAAACGGCTCGCTTCCACCACGTTGAAAAGAAATGGAGATATTAAGCTTTTAGTCAAGGAGATAACATTGGAAAGGCCGCCCGGAAGGATTTTTGACATGGATCCACATCCGGCCTCTCCTTCTCAGAAACTCCTTGGCTGATCCCAAAGTTTCGTTAGAGCGCCCCACGTGGGCCCCACGTATAAAAATAAAATTGGGTCAAAAACAGTCCGGACCGTTTTCGGCACTCCTCGTTTGGATCCTCAAAAACGGTCCGGACCGTTTTTGGCACACAATGTGTTAAGAGCTGACATACCATTCTACAAATGTGTAAATCCTAACAGTTCTCTGAAACAAAAACGTATGTCGCTACAATCAGTGGTTCTCAGACTATTTCATGTCAAGGGCCCCCAAATTATATGCATTTAGCCGCGGACCCCCGTCTCCAAATGTGTTGTTCCAGGGACCCCCCAGAAGCAAAGATTTGAGTTAAAAATGTTGCTTTAAAAATATTTATAATATTCAAAGATGTGCACACATTTTCAAGATTTTTCAAAAAAATAGCAGATCTACAAGCTCATAGCGCGGCACTCGGTGCCGCGCTATGAGCTTGTAGATCTGCTATTTTTATAATAGCCAAAGTATAAAGCAATGGTTAAAGTGGTTAAAATCTTAAAATGACACAGATGCGTTCCAGGTCTTAAAGGGTTAAGACCCCCGAGGCCGATTCTACAAAACAAATCCCTTCTAAATCAGTGGTGCTCAGACTTTTTCATGTCATCGACCCCCCAAATTGAAATATATTTTTTCCGCGCACCCCCTCGTCTGAAAACGTTTTGTGCCATGGGGAACCCCCAGAAGAGCAGATTTGTGTTAAAAAAAATGTTCAAAAATAGCAGATGTACACGCTCGCAGCGCGGCACGACAGACGTCTGCAGGACAGACAACAGCCAAAGGTCTCAAGATAACAAAGTTTTCACTTAATTTACACCAGTAGCTTTAGTTTAGTAGTAGTTTAATACAGGATAATATACGTTGCTTGCCATGCTGTGGTTCTAGATCTCAAGATTCCTGTTGCTACACATTAAATGGTAAATGGTGCATTTATATAGCGCTTTTATCCAAAGCGCTTTACATAATGTGCATTACATTCACCCATTCACACACACATTCACACACCGCTGGCAGAGGAAACCATGCAAGGCACCAACCTGCTCACCGGGAGAAGTTAGGGGTTCAGCGTCTTGCTCAAGGACACTTCGACTCCAACTCTGGGGGGGGGTGGGGGGGGGGGCCCGGTATCGAACTTGGAACCTTGCGGTTTCCAGTTCGGTTTCCAGTGAGCAGATGGTGTTCTCTCCAGACAGTGGCTCTGCCACGGGCGGTAGTGGCTCAGAGGTAAGAGTGGCCGGTAGAGCGGGCCGGATGGTTCCCAGTTCAATCCCGGGCTCCCCCTGAAGAATTGGTGTCGAAGTGTCCTTGAGCAAGAATTGCTCCCGATGAGCAGGTTGGTGCCTGGCATGGTTTCGTCCGCCATCGGTGTGTGAATGTGTGTGTGTGAATGGACAATCTATGTAAAGCGCTTTGGATAAAAGTGCTATAAAAATGCACTATTTACCATTTACAGAGTGTTTGTGGAGATGACTGATTTATCCTGTTGTGCTTCCATGTCCTCGATGCTCTGATGCCCCCCCCCAGCTCTGAGTACAGTTCTAGTTTGACTCAGGCCAGGTGTGACTGCTTAAAGCCATCCACCATCGCATAATTTACATTTCAAGAACCCCCCGGCTTTGAAATGCATTATTAGGCCACGGGCCCACTTTTAATATGATTTATAATCTGAGACTGGGGTCCATTCCCCTTCCCCCCCCCAAATAAAAATGTAATATCGTGGAAAATGTCACCCCCCCCCCATCCCCCGTAATATAATTCAAAAAGTGAAACTTTCCTATATTCGTTCATTGCACTCAAAAATCCTGTATCTCAAAATATTAGAATATTACAAAAGACCAATACAAAAAAAAAAAGTTTATAATAGAGAAATGTCGACCATCTGAAAAGTATATGTTATTGTATGCACTGAATACTTGGTCTACTTTTGAACACATTTCTGCATCAATGTGGCGAGGCACTGATCAGCCTGTGGCCAGTGTTGCCAGATTCTGTGAGAGAAACAAGCAACCAGGTCTAGGAAAACCAGCCCAAAAGAAGCAACTATGGGCCACATGAGCACTTTAACATATACATCAGCTATTTGAAAATAGCAGATCTACAAGCTCACAACGCGTCGAGATGCGACGCGCTGTGAGCTTGTAGATCGGCTATTTTCAAATACAATCTTGGGGGGAAATTATAATAGGCAGATCTGGCAACCCTGTGCCTGTGGCACTGTCGAGGTGTTATGGAAGCCCAGGTTTGCTTTGACAGCGGCCTTCAGCTGATCTGTAATATTGGATCTGGTGTCTCATCGTCCTCGTGACAATACAACCTAGCTCAGTGGTGGTTCTCACACTTTCTTTCATGTCAGGGACCCCCAAATTGATATTTATTAGCCCGCCGACCCCCATTTGAAAAGATATGCCATGGACCCCCTTAAGAGAAGATTTTTACGGCTCTAGCAGTGATTTTCAACCACTTTAATTTGAAGGACCCCCCAGTTTGATATGCATTATTAGGCTACGGACCCCCATTTAATGGCATTTCTATCTCTGGGACCCCAATTTATATTGTAAAATCAATGTTAATTAAACTCTGAGAGTGTACCCAAATGGACCCTAACGGGTCCATTTGGTTGCATTTGGTTGCATTTGTACCCTCTCAGAGTTACAGCCTATCATTTACCTGATGAACTCCCTCAAGGACACCTGGGGGTCCCCGGACCCCACTTTGAGAACCAATGACCTAGATTCTCTATGAGGTTCAGGTCAGGAGAGTTGGCTGGCCAAGCAGGCACAGTAATACCATGGGTCAGCAAAGCAGTTCTAGTAGTTTTATCTCTGTGGAGAGAGGTTGCCAAGTCCTGCTGGGAAAAACAAGAAAATCGGCATGTCCATGATAAAGCTCGTCAGCAGACGGAAGCATGAAGTTGCTCTAAAGCATTGGTTCTGAAAGTGGGGTCCGGGGACCCCCAAGGGGTCCTTGGAGGGGTTCCAGGGGGTCCTCAGCAAAAAAAAAAAAAAGTCTACCATGGCTAATTAAAAAAAAAAGCAGATCTACAAGCTCACAGCGTGTCACTTCATGCTGCCCTCCAAGCTTGTACATCTTATTTTTTTTAAACATAAAAAAACATAAAAAATATTGAATACTTTTGAACACAGATCCTCTCTTCTGGGGGTCCGTGGCACACAATGATGGGTGCCAGGACATTTCAGATAGGGGTTTGTGGCCAAATCAATTTGGGGGTCCTTCGCACACAAAAAAGGTTTGAGAACCAGTGCTCTATAGTCTGCTGGTAAGATGGATGCATTGACTCTGGACCTGATAGGACACAGTGGATCAACAGTAGCAGCTGACCAGGATTGCAAGATCTGCTTATTATAATTTCCCCGCCAGATTTTATTTGAAAATAGCCGATCTACAAGCTCACAACGCGTCGCATCGCGACGCGTTGTGAGCTTGTAGATCTGCTATTTTCAAATAGCTGATGTATATGTTAAAGTGCTCACGTGGCCCATAGTCGCTTATTTTGGGCTGGTTTACTTAGACCTGGTTGCTTGTTTCTCTCACAGAATCTGGCAACGCTGCAGCTGACATGGCCCCAAAACTTCACGCTGGACTTCAAACATCATTCTGATTCTGTGCCTCCTCCCCACTCTCTCCTCCAGACTCTGAGACTTTGATCTCCTAATGAAATGGAATATAGTTACTTTCATCTGACAAGAGGCGGTAATGTGTGTAAAAGGAGGCCGGGCCATGTTTATCGAGAGCATAAATGAACATATTTTTCAAAGAAGTTCAACATTTCTGTATTACAAATCTTTTTTTGTTTGTTTTTTGGTCGGACATAATTTGATATGAAAGCTTCACTTTTTTGAATTATGCTTACTGTATGTCAGGTTTCTTCCTCCCAGCCCCACACGGACGTCACGCGACGCCCGGCATGAACGTCACGCTATTATAGGCCCGGCATGAACATTTGTACACTCTCAGAGTGAAGGCCAGTCCACACCAATGCAACTCCTTGGAACTGCCATTTGGGATAATGGTTGCATGTATGCCTGCAAGGACTTGCGTCACGAATCATTGGTGTGGACTGGCCTTTAAAGGCGAATCATTGGTGTGGACTGGCCTTTAAAGGTGAATCATTGGTGTGGACTGGCCTTTAAAGGCGAATCATTGGTGTGGACTGGCCTTTAAAGGTGAATCATTGGTGTGGACTGGCCTTTAAAGGTGAATCATTGGTGTGGACTGGCCTTTAAAGGTGAATCATTGGTGTGTACTGGCCTTTACAGGTGAATCATTGGTGTGTACTGGCCTTTACAGGTGAATCATTGGTGTGGACTGGCCTTTAAAGGTGAATCATTGGTGTGGACTGGCCTTTAAAGGTGAATCATTGGTGTGGACTGGCCTTTAAAGGTGAATCTTTGGTGTGGACTGGCCTTTACAGGTGAATCATTGGTGTGGACTGGCCTTTAAAGGTGAATCATTGGTGTGGACTGGCCTTTAAAGGTGAATCATTGGTGTGGACTGGCCTTTAAAGGTGAATCTTTGGTGTGGACTGGCCTTTAAAGGTGTTTTCATTTATGCTTTGTTGTGTTGTCTGGTACGACAATCTACACCGTACGATCCTCCATGTCACAGATCTCAATACTCATATCATACTCAACTAGAAAATGTGCTCCTCGGAGCACAGGTCTCCGCCAGGCGAGTACTGTACCTGATTAATCCTGTCTTACCTATTTATATTACATATTGTGATGTCACGTGAAGCTTGACCAATGTTAGCTTGGCTGAGACGGACACACACACACACACACACAAACGGACGGACAGAGGGTAAAAGATACTCTCCACCACGCCTTCGGCCTGGCGGAGACAATGATATGGGGCGGCAGTGTCTACAGGGGCCGGTAGAGCGGACGGATGGGAATCACAAGGTTCCCAGTTCGATCCCGGGCTCCCCCAGAGTTAGTGTCAAAGTGTCCTTGAGCAAGACGCTGAACCCCTAATTGCTCCCGATGAGCATGTTGGTGCCTTCGTGGTTTCCTCCGCCATCGGTGTGTGAGTGTGTGTGTGAATGGGTGAATGTAATGCACAATCTATGTAAAGCGCTTTGGATAAAAGCGCTTAACAGTTGATCGTCCGCGTATCTCGAGAACCATCTGACCGATCGACTTCAAACTCGCCGTGCGTATTGGGGGGGGGGGGGGGGGGACTCCGAGCTGGTAAGTCTGATATCACAGCTGGTAAGTCTGACATCACAGACTCCATATTTGGGCATGTCTGACACGTAACTAACTCCATATTTGGGCCACACCCGACGGTATATAAGCAGCTCGTTTAACCCGTATACAGATCATTCAGCTATCACAGAGGGGTGCTGACCCCCCCCCCAGCTATGCCAAGCAACCCCACCAAAAGGAAAGACGAAATGGAAACCGACCAAACGCTCGACGTCGCCCTTTCCGCTGCGGAAGACGAGGAAGAGGACGAAACCGAGGTTCAGGACCCGAACACGGCCAACGGGAGCCTCTCTCTGTCCGAGAACAACGCCGTGGCCACGTACGCGAGGGAGAAGCAGTCGTACCCTCACCACCCGGACCGCTTCGCCTTCTGGCAGCAGGTCCTGTGCGCCGAGGGCCTGACGGGATGCTGGAAGTGGGAGGTGGAGGTGAGCGGCTGGGTCTCCGTCGGCGTGGCGTACAAGTCCATCCCCCGGGAAGCGGTGGACGCCGGCCTGCTCGGATCCAACCCCAAGTCCTGGAGTCTGGCGTGTTCCGAGGGGGGCCGCGGCGGCGGCGCCCGCTACACCGCGTGTCACGACAGGAAGATGATCGAGCACCGCGGCGGCGCCGGACACGCGGAGTCCTCCCCCCGCAGGATAGAGGTGTGTCTGGACACGGAGGAAGGCGACTTGACGTTCTACGTGTCCGGCGGCTCCGAGCCGCTGCACTCCTTCAGCGCCAGATTCACCGGACCGCTGTACCCTGCGTTCAGGCTGGGCTGGTACGGCTCCTCGGTGTCTCTGCTTCAGCTGACCAAGATGTGAGCGTCCCCGTGTTCCCCGGGGAGCACCGGTTCATTTTGGTATTAACCCATTGAGACCTGAAGCCGATTCTACATGTCTCCTAAATCTCAACAGTATTCTGAAAAACGTATGTTTCTATATCAGTGGTGCTCAATCTTTTTTCATGTCAAGGACCCCCAAAATGATATGTATTTGGCCGCGGACCCCCATCAAAATATTTTGTTCCAGGGACCCCCCAGAAGCAAAGATTTGAGTTAAAAATGTTCGCTTTAAAAATATATATATTCAAAGATTTGCACACATTTTCACGATTTTTCAAAAATAGCAGATCTACAAGCTCGTAGCGCGGCACTCGGTGCCGCGCTATGAGCTTGTATATCTGCTATTTTTGAAAAATGCTATTTTTGAATAGCCAAAGTGTAAAATAATGCTTTTTAGCTCAAATCTAAAAATGACACAGTTCCAGGTCTTAATGGGTTAACTCACAAAATGTCTCCGAGTGAGTCGATCGCCCCGCGTATCTCGAGAACCATGTGACCGATCGACTTCAAACTCGCCGTGCGTATCGCCGAGGACCCGAGGGAGAGATGCTGCCGAGTGGAACGTTTGTCGGACCGGCGGTTGACCAAAAAATAAATATTGATGCATCCGTGAATCCCCATATATGGAGTTATACCCTCATTAATATGATGTCATAGACTTGCCCGGACTCCATATTTGGGCATGGCTGACACGGAGCTCCATACATGGGAAGGGACACAGGCAAACGGGATACAGATATCTCCATATATGGGCATAAAAAGGGAAACAGGCAGACAAGGACCCTCGAAATGATGATGTATTCGGCTGCGGACACCCCACCTCAAAAATATTTTGGGCCAGAGATTTTTTTCCAAAAATAGCAGATCTACAGCTCATACATAGCGCGGCACTCGGTGCTATGAGCTGGTAGATCTGCTATTTTTGAATAGCCAAAGTATATAACATGGTTAAAATTGTACCCCCCCTACCTATGGAACTCACCCCCAGCTCACCCAAGCCCCTCGCCACATTTAGAACCACACTCAAAGCCCACATTTTCAGACTTGCATTAGGCTACCCACCTAATTCTGATCCCCTTTCTACTTTTTAACTAGTTTTTTTAACTTGTTTTTTTTTTTTCGAATAAAGTTTTTATTTTTTAAAGCGACTTAGAGTATTTAGACAAGCGCTATAGATATAAATTGTATGTATTATTATTATTATCATTATTATTATTATTATTATTATTATTATTATTATTATTATATTGTTATCATCAAACCCCAGTTTGACCAAAAAAAAAAATGCTGTCTCCAAACGTACAAAAAAATGAATTATCCATACATTTAACAGTGAAAATGAGAGATCTACAAGTTTACAATTTGTCGTGATGTTACGCTTTGTTTTTGTTTTGTTTTTCTGGATGTTTAATTTCTGGATATTATTTTCTTTCACAAATAAATGGATTTTTCGAAGAGTTCTGAAATATATAAATTAAAAAAATATTTTTAAATACAATTAAATACTAAAGGGAAGCATAACAAGGGGGGAAATCCCTCTGACCACTGCAGAGTCCAGTGTTAATTTAACTCAGAGTGTGTACAAATGGACCAGCAAGGGTCCATGTGTTACTCTCTGACCCATAAGGGTCCATGTGTTACTCTCTGACCCATAAGGGTCTCTCTGTTACTCTCTGACCCATAAGGGTCTCTCTGTTACTCTCTGACCCATAAGGGTCCATGTGTTACTCTCTGACCCATAAGGGTCCATGTGTTACTCTCTGACCCATAAGGGTCTCTCTGTTACTCTCTGACCCATAAGGGTCTCTCTGTTACTCTCTGACCCATAAGGGTCCATGTGTTACTCTCTGACCCATAAGGGTCCATGTGTTACTCTCTGACCCATAAGGGTCCATGTGTTACTCTCTGACCCATAAGGGTCTCTCTGTTACACTCCGACCCATAAGGTTCCAT